>NW_006399892.1:4822496-4823866 GCF_000299155.1 Elephantulus edwardii | reverse complement strand
AAATGTTCACTAAAACTAATAAAACTTAATAATAATTTTTTTAAAAAAAGAAAGTGTGTTAAATTGTCACAGGTCTTTTCTTCATCAATTGTTAAAGCCATGTGGTTCTTGTTCTTTGCTTTGTTAATGTGATGAATTATATTGATTGCTTTTCTTATGTTGGATTATCCTTGTATACCTGTTATGAATCCAAATTGGTCATGGTAAATAATTTTTTAATTGTTCTATAATTTTCTATCTCAGTAATGTCTTTACTTGACTGGTATTAAGGATATATTTGCTTCATTGAATGGGTCTGGGATAATTCCATCTTTTTCTATTTTCTGAAATAGTTTATGCAGAATTGGTGACAATTATTCTCTGAATGTTTGACAAAACTTACCAGTAAAATAGTTTTATAAGTTGTTCTATTACCTATTCATATCTTCTTTTGTATTGGGTCTGTTCAGGTGTTCTACTACAATCTGTGTTAATTTGAGTAATTTGTGAATTTCTAAGTATTTGTCCATTTCCTCTAGGTTTTTTGTTTGAGTATAGTTTTTAATAATATTCCATTGTTAACCTTTTTACCTTTTTATTTTGTTTCTGTTGTGACATTATCCCTTTCATGTTATTCAGATTATTTGTCCCCTTTTTAAAAAATTTTCTTTGTTAGTGATTTGTTGATTTTATTGACTTTTTAAAAGAAACAACTCTTGGTCTTGTTGTTTCTTTGATCTGAAAAAAATACTTGGAGTCCTCCTAACTTTCAGCAGGCAAGGTTGTGTCATTTGCATAACTCATATTATTGATGAACCCGATCTTGATGCCACATTCTTCTCCATAGAGCCCGGCTTCTCTAATTTGTTTAACATACAAATAGAATAGGTATGGATATACGATGCAATCCTGATGTACTTCCTTCTTAATTTTAAGCCATGTAGCTTACCCTTAAGGGAGCTTTGGAAGCCCAGCAGCAAAAAAACTGCACTGTTATCCTAAAGTCATGCAGTCTGCGTCCACCAGTTGCTCCGTGGAAGAGCAACTGTATAAATCAAGTGTTTTGTTAGATAATGACCCATATCTCTGAAGTGCTAATGCATCTCTATCAGCAGGAAAACAGGTGTCCCCATATTTAGAGATCCTGATGCTGCTGAGCATTAGCTGAAGGAGGAATGATGTAGGTCTAGATGTCACCAAAGATCAGACTGTAAGGGAAAACATTTAATTAACCAACTCCATGTAATTAACACAGCCTCAAGCCACCAGGACACAGCCCTTCCCCCCTCCAACACCCTGAATCTTTTTTTTTTCTATAATTATATTTTATTAATTTTCATAAACATTTACAGAGATTTTGGGCTTCCACTCATTCATTGTTGCACTATTCT
>NW_006399892.1:4812114-4818681 GCF_000299155.1 Elephantulus edwardii | reverse complement strand
GACCTAGAATGTGATCTATTCTAGAGAATGTTCCATGCACTTTGGAGAAGAAGGTATACTGCGCTTTTTTGGGGTGCATTAGTCTATAGATATCTATGAGATCAAGTTGGTTTATTGTGTGATTTAATTCTTCAGTATCTCTGTTGAGTTTTTTTCTGGTAGTTCTATCTTTTCTTGAGAGAACACCCTGAATCTTATCCTCAGCTATTTTTCTGAAGAATTTGACCTTCACAATGACTGGTTGCTTTGGGAGCCTTCCCTTCCCCAAACTTTGTAGTAACCCGACCGAACCACATCAATGATGGCAGCAGCTCTCGTCTTGCTTTTTTGCAGCATTGACCCTTGTCTGCTCACTGATCATAGTCCATAGTTTGACAAGGTTGACAGTTGGGTAGAAACTTTAATTCCTCTTCATACGAACCTTTCCAAAATAACCTGGATGGTATTTTGTCAAAGTTGATCCTGCAGTGCTGCAAGCCACCAGCATTACCTTGGCCTCCAGGGTGCTTCCAGTGCTTCCTGATATGGCTGTAGCCGTGGATCACATGGCTCCTAAATTTCTGGGTCTTCCTCAGTCTTGATGGCATATCAGTCACCTACATGAAAAAGAGGGAATGGGCAATCTTTTCTTGAGATTAAATAACTCCTAAAACTCACCAGAGGGTCAGCTATGAGTTGGTTCTGAATTTATGTTACACAACAATAGTGTTCTCTAGCTCTGTTCACACAATAGCCTCTGTGTCTAGGTACAGGTTTTACACGATCACAATTAAGTGCTCTGAGATTCTAATTTTTCTTAGTGTTAGCCATAACTTGCTATGATCCACACAGTCAACTGCCTAGTCAATAAAGCATAAATAGACATTCTTTTGATATTCTTTTTTTCCATGGTTTTCTTTTTTTAAAAAAATTATTTTAATGAAAGTTTACAAATACTTTTGATTCCATTCATTCATTATTGCACTTTTTTCCCTGCCCACACCATTTTACATCAGCAATGATATCCCTGGTTCCATGGCCTCTTCTAAATCTTGCTTGAACTTCTAGCTGTTCTCTATCTATGTACTGTTCTAGCCATTGTTTAATGATCTTCAGCATTATTTTGCTTGCCTGTGATATTTATGATATTGTTTGATAGTTTATACATTCTGTTAGATCACCACTCTTGCTCATTGGAATAAATATAGACCTCTTCCAATCCATTGGCCAGATAGCTGTCCTCCAAATTTCCTGGTATAGAAAGGTAAGTGCACAAGGCTGCATCTGTTAATTGAAACAAGTCAATTGGTATCCCATCAATTCCTAGGGCCTGAATTTTTGCCAATGCCTTCAATGCAACTTCCACTTCCTCCTTCATTATCATTGGCTCCTGCTTATATCCTGTTCTATTCCCACAGTTTCTGATACTCCAGAGCCCATTGCTGCAGTCACTATGTCAATTTACCTGGTTGAGGGTCTTCTGCTCTTTTACTGACCCTCTACTCTTCCAAGCATCATATCTCTCTACAAGGAATAGCCCCTCCTGGTAACATACCCAAAGTATGTGAGGCAAAGCCTCATCATCCTTGCCTTTAAAGAGCACTCTGGCTGCACCCTCTCCAAGACATACTTGTTTGTTCTTTTGGCCGCCCATGGGATGGTCAGTGTTCTTCTCCAACACTACATCTCAAAGGCATCAATTCTTTTTCTGTCATCCTTATTCATTGTAATTTGCATAGCAAGTGATCGAAAAGTCCATGGCCTAAATAAGGGTCACTTTTGTCTTCAAACTGACATTATTCTTCGATAATTTGGAAAGATCCCTAACTGTGGAACTCTTATATATTACATCCTAATCTTTTTCAATGTCAATTGATTCTTTTTGATACAGTGACTCATCTCCTTTTTATATTTCCTGGGTCATTTAACATATTGCCCATAGCAGCTTTTATCCACTTGAGGATTAAATTTGTTTTTCCGGTTTTCTTAGCTTGAGAAAAGCAGAGCAAGTTCTTCTGTTTTTATATTCTAATTTTAGCTCTGTGTACATTCTATTATACTACTTTGCTTTGTCTTCTTGAGTTTCCCTTCATACAAGGTTTTTCCCCTTTTGTTTAACCTATCCCTCCCTCCACCCATCAAATTGTGTGACCCTATGATTAAGCCTCCTCCCTCTTGGATCTTCATACTTGTGCTACAATAATAGTCTTATATAGTATTTGTCCTTATGAGACTGAGGTAGTTCACTTAGTGTAATGTTTTCCAGCCCTTCCCATGTTAGGTAGTGTTTTACAAAATCATTGCTTCTGCACGCTGCATAGTATCCCATTACTATTGTTTTTTTAATTATCTACTTAGCAAAATGTTTCTTGGAAGAGACAACAGTGATATTGTTTGGTAATTTACCCATTTTATTGATGAGTTTTATTTGAGGTATATACATATATGTGTCTTTTCAGCTGGGGCAGATCTGAGGATGCCTGCAGGGAATGTGTGCTCCTGGAAGCTGCTTCCTCAACTCTCTCTCTCCTTCCAATAAAAAGGCTGGCTCCTCACATGGGCAAGGCTGAGACCAACTAGGTGGACTGATGAGTGTGATCTGGCCTCATGGGTTTTGGGGTGTGTGTGTCTGGCTATGTGTAGGGGTGCTAAAATTATACTACAAAGGTGTACTTAGTGGGGTAAAAAAATATCTTTCAAATTTCTTGGCATAGATAAGTAATTTCTTCCAGCATAGGTGAGAATATACTGAAAGATACAATTTGTAAATGCATTTATCTATTACATTAGATTTGCTCATATTTTTACTTTCTATATTTGCACAAAAAATCTTTATTATATTTACTTTATAAAAGACGTTTGAAGTGAAAATAGAATGATTGTATTTAGTACCCCAGTAAAACTTTGTTAAATGTGATTTGTTTTCTAAATCTCATCACCTTCCAGCATACTTTAAAATCCTACCTTGTCTTACAATCTTTCATTCCAGATTACTCTTTTGGTCCTTCTGGGCATGTTGCTGTTATGACTAAGGATTATTTCTGTCCTTGGTGATATCTTTCAGATAATATCTAGGAGCAAAATTGTTTTTTCATGCTATTCCTTATTTAAGACAGCACACAATCACTGCCACTTCTAGAATAATTTTGAAGTCAAGGCTTGATTTTTCACCCCCTCTCTTCATCTCTTTATGCTTGAGAAATACAGAGTTTGGTCTTCTATTTTAACTTTCTGATGCTGGGTCTTTGTACATTTTATTTTTATGTTATACTTTGTCTTCTCGAGATGCTTTTAGAAATTTTCTATTCAGTTCTTTTACCTTGCTAATTCTTTCCTCACTATAGCAATCTGCATTCAAAGATACATTTCAGTATCTGTTCTTATGTATGCTTTGTGCTTTTAAAAATATTATAAATGAACCTTATCTTACTTGATGTATGATGTCCTTGTTGTCTTCCTACAACTTGTCTGGTCTTTGATTATCATTGTTCACTTATATGATAACCTCTAAATACAGATAGGATACACTTAGGGTCATATTTTGATTCTAATACACTAGTTTTCAATTTTTTCACCTTCAACTTGAATTTGCATTAGAGCAATTGATAATTTATTGTGCTATCAGTCTTTGGTCTTATTGAATTAGTCAACTGTCTCTCTTAAAAGATTTAGGCTATTTTGTCCCTGTGTATTCTGTTTTATGAGGTCCACATGTACAGAAAGTGGTCATCAAAATAATACTTTATATTTTTTATTAAATATATTGCAATAAATAAGTCTTGCAAAATTCTGTAAGGCAATCTCAGATATTATTCTATTATGAAGGCCACATTTCCCAGCTATATTAATTTGCTTTTTTGTTTCCAACTTTTGGATTCTAATTACCAGAAATTACCAATGCAATGTATAAATTATATGTTTGATCTATATTAGATTGCATACATTTATAAAAATTATTAATTTCTTCAACTGTAGCAATAATTGATGTGTAAATTTGAGTAAAAGTTATATTAACTGTTTTTCTATGTATATGTATGAAATATTATTTTACCACAGATAGCACTGTATTTTGGGTTAATCTCAAAATGTTCTTTTTTATGAAATACTCAATGTATTTCTAATTTATTATTCTCAACATAATTGTTGGTAGGTGCTAATGAGCCGAGCATGACTCATATTGACCCTATAAATAGCCGATTTGAAACCTGCCCTATCATGTGCCAGTCTCATCATCTCTGACACACTAGAGCTCATTGCTGAAGTAACCCATTGCTGAAGTAACTGTGTCAATCCATTTCATTGGAGGTCTTTCTCTTTTTTAAAATTGATATTCCATGTTTTCCAAGCATGATGCCACTTTCTGAGGAATAGCCTCATCTAGTTATATGTCCAAAGTATGAAAGACAAAACTTTTCCATCTTTGCCTCCAAAGAGCACTCTGGCTGCACTTTCCCCAAGATGTTTCTGTTTGCTCTTTTGGAAGTCCATGGGATAGTTGGTACTCTTCTCAAGCACCACAACATGAAGGTACCAATTCTTCTATCAGCCTTTCCCAACCCCCTGACATGTAGCAGGTGACTGAAAAGATCATGACCTGAATCTTATGGCCATGTACCTTAGTCTTCAAAAACTGACATCATTAATCTTCATTACTTTGGAAACTTCCTGGACAACCGACTTGCCTAATGCTTGTACCAGAATGAAATTATCGACAGCTTTAATTCTTTTTCCATCAATCATAATGTTGACTATTGGCCTTGTGGTGAAAACCTTTGTTTTCTTAATGTTGAGATGTAATTCATACAACTGGCTGTAGTCCTTAATCTACAACAAGTGTTTCACATCTTCGTCACTTTCAGCAAGCAAGGTTATACAATCTACATAACACATGCTGTTGATAAGCCTTTTTCTGATCTTGATGCCACTTTCCTCTTCATAGAGTCCAGCTTCACAAATTATTTGTTCAGCATATAGAACAAATAAGTATAGACAAAGGACACAATGATATCTTTGATGCACAGCCTCTCCTAAACCCAGCTTGAATTTCTGATAGTTCTCCTTCAGTGCAGTGCTCTAGCGTTTTGGATGATCATCAGCAACATTTTGCTTGCATGCAATATTAGTGATATTGTTTGATAATTTTTACATTCTGTGGGATCACCTGTTTTGGGAATGAGGACAAATATCCAGTCCATTGTCAGGTAGCTGTCCTCCAAATTTCCTGGCATAAACTGGTGAGTACATCCAGTGCTAAAATTATTAGATGAAACGTGTTGTATGGTATTCCATTGACTCCTGGGGCCTTATTTTTTGTCAGTGCCTTCAATGCAGGTTGAACTTCCTTCTTCATTACCCTTGGTTTTTGTTCATTTGGTACTTTCTGAAATTTTTTAGTGTCAACTAACTCTTTTTGGTATCAAAATAATGTGTATTCCTTCTATCTTCTTTTTATGCTTCCTGATCATTCAAGACAATTTACAATGGCCAGTGTTAGTCCATTTCAGTTATTTAGTGACTAACATATTGACTTTATATGTTCCATCTCAATTTTCATAAAATCACATATTTTACAATCAGCTTTAAAAATGTTAATGGATAGCGACTATTACTTCTTCTCATTTTGAGTTTTACCGTATCAGCAAATGGATGTCCTCCTGAATGCTTTGCTCCATCCAAGTCATTATGGTTGACGTTATTTTTAAGAGGCACATGGTTCCCTGTCTTACTCTGAGTCTTCCAATTCCGGAAGCTCATCTTCTGATACCATGTCACAAAAATATATAATATCAAGTCAAATAAATGAAAATAGCAAATTATTGGTTTATAAATGGGCTCTTAAATAAATGGATCTAATATAGTCCGGAGACTACCACAAGGGCATTTAATAGTTCATTCTGAGAGTAGAATAGAAAAGCAGAGAGAGAATGGGTGGGTTATCCAATAGTGTGAGACAATTTTGAATAAATTAAGTTTGAAATTTTATCCTTTGCCATACACACACGTTGTTGTTGTTATTATGTGCCATCGAGTCATTTGCAACTTATAGTGACCCTATGTACAACAGCCCTAAACCCTGCTCTATCCTGTGCCAATCGCATTGCCTCTGACACACCCATCCCGATTACCCCAGTCACTAAATCAATCCACCTCATGGAGGGTCTTCTCTTCTTGCGCTCTCCCTCTACTCTACCCAGCATGATGTCCCTCTCTAAAGACCTGTCTCTCCTTGCAACATGTCCAAAGTATGTCAGATGAAGCCCCAGATTCTTTGCCTTCAAGGAGTAGCTTGGTTTAACCCTCTCTATGATGAATCTGTTTGTTTTCTTGGCAGTCAGTCCATGGTACATTCCATACACAAAATAAAAATGTAAACCAAATTGAAAGCTATGTGTAGAAACAAAGCTGCAATTGAATTAGAGGATATACAGGCAACTGATGTTAGATGGATCTTAGCTGAAAGCAGGGGATACCAGGAGAATGTCTATCTGTGCTTCATTGATTATGCAAAGGCGTTTGACTGTGTGCATCATAACAGACTGTGCTGACTCTGAGAAGAATGGGAATCCCAGAACATTTAATCGTGCTAAT
>NW_006399892.1:4806876-4811268 GCF_000299155.1 Elephantulus edwardii | reverse complement strand
TGATTGGCACAGGATAGAGCACGGTTTAGGGCTGTTGTACATAGGGTCGCTATGAGTTGCAAACGACTTGATGGCACATAACAACAACAAACAACACAGGCAGAAAATGCTTATAATTTATGACATAAAGTAAAGTGTACACATACCAAAAAGAAAAGTTAAAGAAATCCAGCAACTTGAAATAATTAAATTTGATTACAAAATCAATGCATGATCACTAAATAAATATCAGCCAGTTTAAGAAAAATGACAAAATTCTAACTATAGACATAATTCTGTAGAAATAATCAGCTAAATTTTACTATATTGTGCTTGATTTGTATAACTTTTTCATATATAAACTCATACGATAATTATGAGAAAGTTTTAAGTATAAGAAAAGCACAAATGAGTATAATACTCTTAATCACAAACATGTTTTTTTCAATATTTCAGTTTCATAAACTTTATTTTGTTCATGTTGTAAAGGAATGCATGATAGTATACTATACTGACCAAGCATTTCGAGATTTAAATTTCGTTAAATTTGCCAGCAGAATTATTTCAACTCCATGGATTTCATTGTACCTTTCAGGAAATTGAGCACAATAACATTTCAGCACAAGTTGTATGAAAGCTGAGCATGAATGCAAGCCAAAGCACCCACCGTATTATAAATATCAGTTACTATTAGTTTCTTCCTGTAGTTATTTTTATGTCTAGCTCTTATTATGTATTGAAAAAAGCATCCTTTTTTTAGCATCTTTCTTAAGAACACAAAATCATAAAATAGTAATAAAAACACGTTAAGAAAAGCTATAGTTAGTTTTGAGGATAATTACTGCCAAGAATCTGAGTTACTTTTTCTTGAACAATAGCATTTTATGCTCAATAGACATGCACACTAACTCTCTCCTTGTCCTATCCTATACCTTTTTACAGTCGAGCAGAGTTATTCACAATTCTGGCCAGTGGGCTTTAAGAAATATCACAGCCACTTTTGGGAGGTGTGGAGGAGGGCCAAAGAAAGAGAGGAATACCCTCAACAATGTGGATTGACCCACTGAGTGTATAATGATTCTGAGCATATCAAAGATAGTGTGAATGGTGCAGAATCAAACAAGGTACAGACCTGTTCTTTGTAGCGTCTCAGTGAGTGATACTGAATCAACAGAAGCCAACAATAAAACATTACCATGTAGCTGTCCCTTCTTTTCCTTGATACCACAGCCAAGAGGACCATTTGCTCCACATGTTGAAGCCAGTAAACTGTGGTGTCTTTTTTCAGCAGAGGCTGTAAAAGACTGTGTAGATTTTTCTTCCTGATGTGGTGTTTTGTGTTTGTTTTTGTTACGAGACAATGAGGTTTTGGAGTAAATTTATTATCACCAAACACAGGCTATCCTAATTAGTTAATAATATCTTTAAAGAGGAATAGAGAGGTAGAAAACTGGTTTCTGTTTAACTGCCAATTCTGATAGTTTGGAAGCTTTGCTGTTCCTTCAAAAGAATTTTGCTGTTTTGATTTGACAACTAAAAGTAAAGTAGTCCAATATAGAAGTCACTAAATGATATGGAACTGAGAATGTACTGATACCTTGAAACATTTCTACTATCAGATATGGCACTTGCTTTCTATTTCTTATAGCTATTTAAAGAAAAATTTAGCTGATGAAAATCTTGCTGACAAAAGAGCACATGGTTTTAAAGAGAAAAGAACTATGGACACATTTAAATAAGAAAAATAAAATCGCCTGTAACTCTATATTTAAGAGAAAAATATTGGTAAAATAATGGAGTGGTAGTGAATAATGGAGTAACTTAAAGTTTTATACTCTAAAAATGTCAGTGTCTGGAGAGCATTATGCTGAGTGAAATGAATCCTATAAGGACAAATATGGTTTAAAACCATCATCATAGAACGAGCATGAGAATCCAAGGGGAGGAGGGTGGAAACAGAGGGGTGAGGATGGATGGTGGTGGTGGTGGGGGGGTTGATCATAGGGTCACAGGATTGGATGGTGGAGGATGGTGAAGGAAATGAAGACTAGATTCGATGTGAAAAACAAAACATTCGAACTTTTAAAATAAACCAGTTGAAGTTATGTGCCCTGGAGTCGCTTGCAACTCATAGCAACCCGATGTACAACAGCCTAAACTCTGCTCTGTCCTGTGCCAATCTCACCGTCTCTGACACACCCATCCCGTTTACCTCAGTCACTTAATCAATCCACCTCATAGAAGGTCTTCCCCTCCTGCGCCATCCCTCCACCCTCCCAAGCATGATGTCCCTCTCCAAGGACCTGTCCCTCCTTAAAACATGTCCAAAGTATGTCAGACGAAGCCTTAGAATCTTTGCCTCCAAGGAGCTGCCTGGTTTTACTCTCTCCAAGATGAATCTGTTATTTTTCTTAGCAGTCCATGGTACATTCAGTACTCTTCTCCAGCACCACAGCTCAAAGGCATCAATTCTCCTTCTATCCTCCCTAGTCATTGTCCAACTCTCTGATGCATAGCAAGTGATTGCAAAGACCATGGCCTGTATCAGATGCACCTTAGTCTCCAGAGAGACACCATTGTTTTTCAGTACTTTGGAGAGGTCTCTAACAGCAGACTTTCCCATGGCAATACGTCTTTTAATTTCCTGGCTGCTGGTGCCAAGAGTATTGACTCTGGAGTCAAGCAAACTAAATCTGTGAACAATCTCAATCTCTTCACCATCCATCCTGATGCTGCCGATTGGTCCAGTGGTGAGAATTTTTGTCTTCTTGACATTGAGCCTCAGTCCATATTGAAGGCTGCAGTCCTTGACCCTCTGCAGCAAGTGCATGAGGTCCTCCTCAGTTTCAGCAAGCAGGGTTGTGTCATCTGCATAACACAGATTGTTGATAGATCTTCCACCAATCCTGATGCCACATTCCTTTTCCTAGAGCCCAGCCTCTCAGATGATCTGTTCTACATACAGATTGAAAAGGTATGGAGACAGGACACATCCCTGGCATATACCCTTCCCAATTTTCAACTGGTATATATAATAAAACAAACAAAAATAATAAGCAAATAAAAACAAACAGCAAAAAGAAAAGAAGAAAAGTGATATGCACACATGAATATGCACATAAACATATACTTAATTACACAGCACATTTTTTGGATTTGCTTGGCCTGGTGTCAAGAAGCTTTGCTACAATCCTGAAGGCACATGGTTTGAGGGCACCAGCTGTTCCACAGAAGGATGAGCAGTCTCCTCCTGTGTGAAAATCTGCCGAAGGGTCAGCTATGGGTCAGTTCCAATTCTGTGGTACACGAAAACATCACCACATTAATGTGCTTACAAAGTTCATATCCATTGTGTTTCATACTATTCTTCATTCACATTGTGTTTCATACATCATTCCCATGCATTATGTTTTATAAAATTAGTCATCATTGGATTATGCTCATCTGAGCCTGTCTTTTCAGGTCCCCATTTACATCTCCTTAACTCTATTGCTCCACCCACCAAATTGTGCAAATCTCTGATTTTATCCCTACCCATCCTTACCTCTCTGTTCCCACCTCTTCCCGTCTTTATCTCCCAAATTGTGCAACTCTGTGATTTTACCCCTACCCATTCTCACCTCTCTGTTTCCACCTTTTTTGCCCTTGGGTCTCCAAACATGTTTCACTAGTTATTCTTCTATTTTTACAATAATGGTCATATTCAGTATTTGTCCTTAGGAGACTGAGTTAGTTCACTCAGATTAATGCTCTCTGGTTTCTCCCAAGTTATGTAGTATTTTTGAAATCGCTGCTTCTGAGTGCTACATAGTATTCCATTGTGTTAATGTACCACTATTTCTCAATCCATACAGTTGTGATTGGACATTTGGGCTGTTTCCATGTTCTTGTGATGGTGAATAATGCTGCTATGAACATTGGTGTACTAATCTCTGTTTGTGACTCAGTTCTACTTTCCTTGGGGTATATTCCTAGTACTGGAATAGCTGGATCATATGGTGTTTCTACATTCAGCTTTTTGAGGAAATGCCAAACTGTCTTCCAGAGTAGTCTACCATTTTACAATATATAGCGCATATTTTATATGTTATTTATTAATTTGAACTTCTTTTTATAACTTCTTTTAAGATTATTAGATTCCATCAAGTTAGCTACAACTCATAGCAATTTTATTAACACCATATCAGACCCTTATGCTATCCTGCATCGTGATCATCACCAACCCCACTTTGTTCAAGCCCACTGTGGCAGTCAAACTTGTTGAGAGTCTTCCTCTATTTGCCTTTATCTTCCACAGAACGATGTCATTTTCCAAAGATTAGACCTTCTTCACAACATTCCAAAAGTATATGAGATGAGGTGGCAAAAAACTGCACTGCAATCCTAGAGGTGAGCAGTTCTAATCCATCAGAT
>NW_006399892.1:4792311-4804080 GCF_000299155.1 Elephantulus edwardii | reverse complement strand
TATTGATGCTTGCCTTGTGACCTAAAATGTGATCTATTCTGGAGAACATTCCATGCATATTGGAGAAGGTATACTGTGGATTTGGTGGGAACATTAGCCTATAAACATCTATGAAATAAAGTTGGTTTATTGTGTGGTTTAATTCTTGAGCATATTTGTTGAGATTCTTTCTGTTAGTTCTATCTCTTCTCGAGAGTCATATATTGAAGTCTTAAACTACTATAGTAGTGTTATCTATTTCCTTTTTCAGTTTTGTTCATGTTTGTTTTATTCATTTTTCAGATTTATCATTTGGCGCATATTGATCCCTTAAGGTAATGATCTGTCTTGTTCTTTGTGATGGTTTTTGCATTGAAATTTATTTTATCAGATATTAATATCGCTACTCCTGCTTTTCCCCCCCTGGTTGTCATTTGCTTGGTATATGTTTCCCCAACCATTTTATTTTTAGTTTTTCTTTATGTTCACTCTTCAGCTGTGTCTCTTGTCAATGGCATATTGATGGATTTTAGTTTTTTATCCAATCTGCTACTCTTTATCTCTTCAGTGGTACATTTAAACCATTCACATTCAGTGTGATTATTGAGAGGCACCATTTTATTGCTATAATTTTATTGAGTTCTTTTTTTGGTGTTGTTGCTAGTTACTTTGGTCCATCCTGCTTTCTGTGGCAACCCTTTGAAAAGGTCGTCGCTCAGTCTCTACAATGCTGGCCTTGTTTTTACAAACTGACTTAGGTTCTGCTTTTCCGAGATTATCTTGATCTCTCCTTCATCTTTGATGGACAATTTTGCTGTGTACAATAATCTTGCTTGACAGTTTTGTTCTTTTGGGTGTTTGATATCTATAATTCTACTGTCTTCTTGTCACATGGTTTCTGCTGAGAAATGAGCATGTAATCTTATTTGCTTTCTCCTGTAGGTTACTCTTCGTATTTCCTTTGCTGCTTTCAGTATTCTCTCCTTATCTTTGGTTTTAGCAAATTTGACTGTAATATGTCTTGGTGTTTTTCTTTTTGGGTCTATTATATATGGTGTTCTTTCAGATTCTTAAATATATATTCTCTCATTTCTTATTTATGCTTGGAAAGTTCTAGTAATTCTTCCACAACATTTCAATGCCCTTACTTGCTTCTTCTTGTTCTGGGATTCTGATGATGTGCATGTTACTTCTCTTGGTGGTGTCCCACATTATTCGTGGGTTTTCTTCTCCTCCCCCTTCCTTTTTGATTCTGATTTTTGCTCTAGAATATCTCTGGTGAGAATTCTATGTTCTATTTCACTGGTTCTGTGTTTCATCTCTTCAACTCTGTTCATGTGTCCCTCCAACATGTTGACAACATCTGAAACATTTGTCCTCATATTTTAGATTGTGATTTCTTGTTTTTCCTGTGTCTCTAATGCTTCATTTGATTTTTTTCTGCATTGTTTTGGATTTTTTTTATGCTCATCTTGGTTTTTGCTTGCAGTGTCCTGTAATTCTTTATGTTTGTCTTTCACCCATTGCAAACAGTCAATCATTTGTCTTTTAATTTTGTGTCAGAAAGTTCCACCAGACTTTCTGGCTTAAAAAAAATCCATTGATACTTTTTCACTTTTTGGTGTGACTTCTTGCTTTGGGCTTGTGTAGTGTGTGAGATAGCCTGGTTCTTATATGACATTGCTGTAGTAGAGTTTTTAATGCCTTATGCTATAACAGGTTCTTGATCTGAAGTCACTACTCCAGAAGAAGGTGGGGCAGCTATCCTGCCTGGGTCTCTCTCTGACCTTCTGACTCAAGGGAAGACTTGCTTCAGCTCAGGAGAGAAAGTTATGTAAAAGCCACCTCCTCTATCAGATAACTGCTGCAGCTAGGCCAGTCTCTAAGGTGCTCTTGGCTAAAGGTAGTTCATTGACTGGATGTGGGGAAACAAAAGGTAGAGCACAAGGATGCACTAAGGGTGGGCATGTGCAGAGACCTGAATGGACAACCAGGAAACCCTGGTTTTCCCTTCAAGAACCGAGTCTGCCACCTCACTTGAACACTAGCTGTCTAGCTCCCTTTTACTTGAGCTTAAGGGGTCCCTCATTGACCAGCCAAACACTGATCCCCACAAAATACCTCACTCAAATTCAAGCCAACATGCTTGCTCCCAGTGTTGACACAGGAGTCAGCTCCTTGGTGCTGGTGTGGTATATGTTCTACAGTGCATGTGTGGCTTCTGTTCTTTGGTGCTGGTGTGGCCTATAGTTTAATATCTTTAAATATCTCCATAAACATTTTTAAATGATTAGCATTTTCTAGTTTACAGATCTAGGAAGATTTATTTAACTAGTGTTTTTAAATATGAAATTCTTCCATTTCTAACATTTTACCTAACTTTATATATATTTTATGCATGTATTTTTTACTTCTGTCTTAAACTTAATTTCTTCTTTTCATTAGACTAAACTTATAATAGCACCATTTCTAGATCAAAATATAATTTTAATTTAAAAAAATTTTATTATTACACAATTACTCTCCTGACACTGTTGTTGTCATGTGCCGTTGAGTCGCTTGCGACTCATAGTGACCCTGTGTACAAACAGCCCTAAACTCTACTCTGTTCTGTGCCAATCGCACTGTCTCTGATACATCCCAATTATCCCAGTCACTGAATCAATCCACATCATAAAGGGCCTCCCCTTCCTGAACTGTCCCTCCACCCTACCAAGCATGATGTCCCTCTCCAAGGATCGGTCCCTCCTTATAATATGTCCAAAGTATGTTAAACGAAGCCTCAGAATCTTTGCCTCCAAGGAGCCACTCAGTTTTAGACATGATTTTTCAAAGGATGTTTAGTTAATTATCCACTAATGATATAACAGTTATGATTTCATTTACTTTTGCAAAAGTTGTAAATTTTTTTTGTAATTATTGATGAAATGCAACAATTTTGGTACTCATCTATTTTTTGAAATATTTTCCTTTTGTCTACTTTTTCTTATTAATTTATGAAAACATGTTTTATTGAAGGAACGTTAACTTTTGTCCTGAAAGGTACCATTTTTCATTGTTCATTACTTCACATCTAATTTTGTTTGTATTTTAGTTAAGCTCAACTACTTCTACATTTTTAATGTACTACAAATCCATTTTTTTCCCCTTTTGTGTTGGCAGTCTTCTGCTTGTATTGCCTGCCTTCCTTTTGTATTGACAGTCAGTTTCTTACCAATAGGATACTAGCGCTCCCTAACTTTCTTTTAGGCCAGAAATGTCTACTCTGTCCCGGCAGAAGTTGTTGGAGGGTCAGGCTTCAGCAGAGGGAATTGTGAAAAAGTATTATCTGAATGTGATATTGGGGCCCAGGCTGTGTTGAGAATCCATACATTTTTATCTTATATTATCTTTCTTTACTTTTATAGTTAGCCAGTATCTCCTTTTTTCTTCAAGCAAATAAACATATATTTTAAATGTCTTAATTATTTTACTCTGTATTGTTCTATGCTTCAAAAAAGGTGTTACTTTTACCCTTCCATAGTTATTAATATCTCATCATCTTTTGTATTTAAAAATGCAATGATTTAAGAATTTCTTATCTATGATGTAGCTGTTGTTAATTACAGTCAATTTAATTGTCACTCATGACAACTTGAACTGAACTGTAGAAAGTTGCACTGTTGGCTAAAAGACTAGGCCTCACTAGCTGTTCGAATCTACTAATAGCTCCTTTGAAGAAATAAGGGAAATATCTTGTTGTGCTATTTATAGTCTCAAACCCCCAATAGAAGGTCTATTGTGAGTTGATATCCACTTGACAACAATGAGTTTTGTCTCATGACAACCTTATATGCATTAGAATGTAGTATTGCCTAGTTTTCAACATTTTATTATCCTTAATTAAGTTTGAGTCCATTGCTTATCACTGTTAAGTAGGTACTTACACCAGAATAAGTAGGGTTCCCTATACGATATTTAGGGTTCATCTTTCAGCACTATATCAGATAATGTTCTATGATGTGTATGGTTTTTAAGTATTTTATTTTCTTTAAAAAATTTTATATTGGTTTGCATACAAAATTTGTATAAATGTGTTTCATTCATATACATTATATTTTACACATTCCTTCATCCAAATAGTGTTTTATGCAACATTCATGTCCACTGTGTTTTATAAAATTAGTCATCATTGATTTAAGCCTATTATCCTTCCTATTATATAATAGGATATTTTCTATGCTACTATTATCTTTTCTTGTCCCTATTGGATCTTTACCATTCCGTCACCCTCCTGCCCCACCTGCCTTCCAAACTCTACCATCCTGGTGTTTTTTTACCTCCTCCCCTTCCTCTTTTGTATTTAACTCTCATCTTAACAACTATGCCTCTATTTTTTTACAATAATAGTCATAGCACTAGTTGTGTTTATGAGACCGAGTTAGTTTACGCAACATAATGCTTTCTAGATTCTTCCAAATTATATAGTATTTTAGAAAATAATTGTCCCTTAGTGCTGCATAGTATTCCATTGTGTGGGTATACCATTGTTTCTAAATGTATTGCCTTATTTTAGCACAAAAATGCCAGGCTTTTCCTAGACTGTATTATTCTAGAAGCTTTGCTAAAACATGTCCACTTGAGTGATTTTCTGGGTATTTTAATATTGAGCTATGTGGTTACCAATATTATAAGAACATATGAATCTCTGTACCATGACAAATTCAGAGATAGATGTTAGTGATTTGAGAAATGTAGAATCTTAAAAGATATTCTCTCATGAACCACAAATGTGTAGCAAATAGTTAATTTTTATTGTAGAGCACTGACCATGCTTTCTTAATTTTCATACTTGTAAAATGTTACATAAGAAAATCCGACTTTTGTGTGACAATATTTTCATCATTTTTAAATATGTAGAATTCTGAATATGGAATAATTTTGCAACTAGTCATAAAAAACTTATATTTTGAGTTATATTTTATATCTTATGCATTTCTTTACATGAACTTTAATGCTCTCTAAGTAAACATACGTTCTTTTCAGTTTAGAGTTTTTGTTGGGGACAAATTATATAAAATTCATGTGCAAACTAAAAATAAATGTTTTTTCCTCTATAATAAACAAACAAAAAGTTCTCAAAAAAGACTTGAATTAGAAAACTTTCAATGCCAAAACATTTTACAATTTCTCAATGAAGATATTTCTATTAAAATATCATAATATGTAGAAATTAAAGTATCTCATAAAACATAGTAATTTTAGCTATGGAAAAGTTAGTTAATAACCTTTTAGAATAATGTTTTCCAAGTTAAAATAGATATACACCTGAAACCCATTTTCTAAAATAACACCAAACATTTTTCCTCTTGTGCTTTACCCTTACTAATGTGAAAAAAAATATATTTGAATTTGGTACATTGATTGATTCTTTGAAATTGAGCTCTTCAGTAGATGATCTTTAAATATCAATCGCCTTATGAATATTTAAACTCAAGAAATGTCAAATTAAAGATTTGATCATCTTATGGAAGTTTAAGTGTTCTTCAGAAATATCAGCTAAAATGAGACCATATTTACTGGTAGTTTAAACCTCTCTTGACAGTCTGATCTTTGCATAGTAATACTCCAAAATATTTAGGGATAAAAATCTTCAAATATAATGTAACCTTTAGACTTATTAAGAGAAAGCTCTGGTTTCATCTCCATAAAACTTACTGTAATTGCTTCAAGAGAATTTTCCAATTAACTCTTGATTTTATATATAATTTAATTCTAAACAAAATATTTAAATGAAACGTCAAGTGTATTATGCAATTTTATAGTGTGAGTTATCACAATAAAGTTTAGTTTTATAAAATTCTGTTTCTCAGTGATAGGAAATATCTTTATTAAAAAATAAATATCTTGTGGAAGAATCTTAGGAGGATTTTAAAAGTTTCTTTTTTTTTTTACTTAAATACAATATTAACACCACTAAATATGAAAACTAGAAAATATTCAGTTACACATCATTTATTTTAAGGAGTATCATTTTATGTCATAAATATATATTCTCCTTGAACATAGGTTTCATAGAATATAATTTACTTACTAACATTTTATATATATGTAAGCTGTAATTGTATTTATATGTCATCACTTTGTCTAGTGCAATTGAAACCAAACAACCAGCTTTTCTATATTTCTTATATGAAAAATTTATAGGAATATTTCAAACACATAATAATCTAGACGGAGAGAGAGAGAAAGATATTGTAATTTATCTCAAGACAATGTTTCTCACATGTGTAGAGGATGGTAAACCCTAAGTCTGAGCATCAGAAATCAGACTAGTGGCTTTTTGTAAGTGATATATTGTGTTGTTTTTAGACGCCACTGAAACAAGAATAACTCATAGTGACTCTATGAACAATAAATAGATCTGAACTCTGTCCTTTTCTGTGCCATCTTCACAATTTCTGACACATACAAGCCCATTGCTTCACTCCCTGTTTCAATTCACCTATTTGAGGGCTTTCCTTTCCTTCATTGTTCTTCCATCTTGCTAAGCAGGATGTCTTTTTCATTTGATTAACACTTATTCAGTTGTGGAATGGTATGTCTTTTTTATTTAATTAGCAGTCAAATGTGGGCTATTTGGTCATTTATAATTTAATCAACAATCAGTTGTGGACTGGACCCTTGTGTTTAAAGTACTAATCACCTCGTGTGTGGGTCTTTGTAATTAAAAATTGGTTAGGGCCTGAGTGCCTCTTGTTTGAAGAAGTACAGTTGGAATCTGGAATGTAGGAATTTTTTTTATATAACAGTTATGAGCTGGGAGGTCTTTTTATATTTAATAACAGTCAGTGTTAGTCTGTTTGACCTTTTTTATTTAATTAATAGTAAGTTGAAAGCAGAAGTGGCATCCATTTCCTAAACAACATTCCTCCAGAAACTCTACGAACTTTGATAAATGTCGATAGTTGTAGAGGAGCTTCAGGCCTTTTGGTCATAGGGTTACTATGAGTCGTGCTCTACTTGGAGGTAATCAACTACAACAACAACAATAGTACATTGTGGGATATTTTGTTCTTTTTTATTTGATTAATAGTCAGTTGTGGACTGGTTGGTCTTTTTCATTTCATTAACAATCAAGTGTAGGCTGTTTGGTCTTTTTTTATTTAATAAACAATCAGTTGTGGCCTGGGAGCCTCTTCTTTCAGCCAATTAGGACCCAGTTGGTGCAACTTTGCAATTACAAGTGGATTGAACCTGAAGACCACTTGATTTGCTATTAGAGTTACAGAGTAAAATATCAGTTTGTTGTGTTTAGAGTCAATATTATTCTAATCAGTATAGAACTTGTCTGTCAGTTTTCTTTTCAAAGATACCTTGTGCGTTGCTGTGATACTGAAAGCTATGCAACTGGTATGTCAAATGCCACCAGGGTAACCCATAGTGGACAGGTTTTTAGTAGAGCTCTCACATTAAGTCAGACTAGGCAGCAAGATTGACCATCCACTTCTTAAATAACAGGTCTCTGAAATCCTCATAAACAATAGAGAAACAAGGAGGAAAAATAATGGCATCCATATTCATTGTCCAGTTTTCAGATGCATAGCAAGTGACTGCAAAGACCATGGCCCCAGCCAGGTACACCTTAGTCCTCAAACTGACATCACTATTCTTCAATAATTTGGAGAACACCCTGGATACACATTTCCCCAGTGTTGTAGGTCTCCTGATCTCCTAACTGGTAGCACAAATGTATTGATTATGGATCCAAGTAAGATGAAGTTGTTTACAATTTCAATGTTTTCTCCTATCATGATTTCTTTAGTCCAGTGAGGATTTTTGTTTTATTGATGTTGAGATGCAAAATATTGAAGGCTGCAGTGTTTGGTCTTCTGCATATTACAGCTATAGGGATTGCTAAACCTGGTATCAGCAGTTCAGTGTTGCTGGCTTCAAAGACTAATGAATACACTATTGAAAAGTAATAGAGAAAGTGACTGCCTTAGTGCCAAAGAATTGCAGGACAGGTTGTGACAAATTAAATGCAGGATGTAGATTGAGTAAAAGAAAGAAAGCTTTTCCAGACATACATAGATATATTTGAAACTGGCAATGCTTTAAGAAAATATTTTTTTCAGCTGGTTACCTCTTCATAAAAGATCTCATTACATGAGTTCCTTGTTTTTCAATCCAGCGTAGTATTCCATTATGTGAATATACCACAGCTTCTCTATCCATTTATTTGTTGATAGGCACATGGGTTGTTTCCAACACCTTGCTATTGTGAACAATGCGGTGATAAATATGTGTGTACATATATATCTGCTTGGATGTTGGTTATTGTCTCTTTAGGGTATATTCCCAGTATTGGAATTGCTGGGTCAAATGGTATTTCTATTTGCAACTTTTTGAGAAAGCGCCACACCACTTTCCACAGTGGTTGCACCATTTTACACTTCTACCAACAGTGAATAAGGGTTCCAGTTTCTCCACAACCTCGCTAGCATTTTTGTTTGCTCTTCTGTTAAATTTTGCTATTCTGACTGGGGTGAGATGATATCTCATAGTTGTTTTGATGTTCATTTTTCTTAGAGCTAGGAATTTTGAACATTTCTTCAGGTGCGTGTTAGCCATCTGAATGTCTTCTTTGGTGAAGTGTCTGTTCATATCCTGTGCCCATTTTTCAATTGGATTATTTACCTTTATCATTGTGGTGCTCAAGTATTTTATAAATTCATCTATTTTATCTTCTTCTAGTTTTAGATTTATGCAATATTATTCAAAATGGGTGACCCTGGAGGACATTATGCTGAGTGAAATATCTCATTCACAAAAGGACAAATACTCCATGGTGCCACTGTTGTACAACGGGATTGACATCAGGGCTGGGATAAGACTGAGAAAACCTGGATACATTATGTATACTGCATTGAAACAGATGAGGGAGAGAATAATTTAAAAGCAATATATGATAAGGTATTATGGTTATCACAAAAGTTCAGCATTAAGGTTGCATAGTGGAGTGTACTTGGGGTGGTGGGAGTGGTGCGGGGGGGATTGTATACCAAAGAAAGAATTTTTCTTTTACTTTTCAAAGAGAGGAGTGAACTGGGGGAGGGGGGGTAGGGCTGAGCAGGGAGAAAAGTGCAACAATAAATGAGTGGAAATCCAAAATCTCTGTAAATATTCATTAAAATTAATAAAATAAAATAAAAAATATCTCGTTACAAAGGAATTATGGTGTATCAGTGGTAAGAAACTGTGCTTCAATTCCAAAGGCACCTTATTCGAATCTACCAGCTGCTACATGGGAAAAGAAAGGAAAACCTCTTTCTGTGTGATTTACTGTCTCTAAAAATCTACTGGAGGGACAACTATGTGTCTGTTCCAACTCCATGATATAAAGCAATTACATAAAAAAGCATCAGATAAATGAGTACGCTATATCAGATTTTATTAAATAGATAATTATAACTGACCAAGCAAAAAAAATCATAAGCAGACAAATTTTTCTTTTTCTATGTTTCTCATTTAAGAATACTTTCTCCTGTCTTATATTAATTATTATTTTTTTGTTTCACAAGCTTTATTGAGTATTTAACACATTAATGAGAAAATAAGACTTTCAATTTCTATAGAAATACAAAGTAATGTAAATAACAGGCAAGTTTTCTATTTTCAACTTCCGTCTAGATGTTTGAAAATGGTTTTGAATTAGATAGTAAAACACTCGTAATTTCTGTCTCTTTTCCATTCCTACATTTACTACATGACCTAAGTTCAAATTTACTATTTTTTAAGGATTCATTATTCATCCATATTTAGAGTACTTACCAAATTAAAGGCACTATGAACTCCACTGAGAGAAAGTAAGTGGTTAAAAGACAGATTTTTTTTGGGGAAAAAATATTACAATGTGAAAAAATAAAAATCAGAGTGAGAGATTAGTTAAACTATCTAAAATGACATATATTGAGCAGTGCTGTTTATAAAATTTAGATTGTTGGAAAAAGAATCTCATTTTCAAATGCAGAGTTCAGCAGTAAACATATACCTATGAATACTTCTATTTAATGCAAATGTTATATCTATGTGTCTATTTTTATTTCTTTATAAATAAAAGCATTTCTTTACAAAGCACAACTCTCTCTTATTCAATTTTTCTGTGACGTTAGCCAGAATTATAGTAGAAATAACTAGAGAAATAACAGGAGGAGATAAAAGCTAAATATGGAGTGGAAAACAGAGAATCTTGTAAAGTCAATGAGGACAGACAGTAGATATTTAATATACTTTCTTCCCTTCTCTGGTACTTCTTCCTTAGTATAAATGAACATATAATCGAATATATAATTTTACAAAATTTTTGAAATGTTAAAATACATTATAACCAGATGCTGTTTCCTCTTCTTCATATTTAAAATTTTATTTTATTCTTCATTCACTGTTGCACATTTCCCTTCCTCCTTCTCCATTACCCCTGCCCTGGCCACTTTGCAATGCACCTCTTGTTCCAGATCGTTGTCATACATATGATGTTTTTGTTAGGTTGTTCTTATGTGCCATCAAGTTGCTTGTGACTCTTAGCGACCCTGTGTACAACAGCCCTAAACCCTGCTCTGTCCTGTGCCAGTCGCACTGTCTCCGATACACCCATCCCGGTTGCCCCAGTCACTGAATCAATCCACCTCATAGAGGGCCTTCCTCTCCTGCGTTGTTCCTTCACTCTCCCAAGCATGATGTCTTTGGGCTATATTCCCAGTAGTGGAATTGCTGGGTCAAACGGTATTTCTATTTGCAACTTTTTGAGAAAGCGCTACAGGGCATTCCATAGTGGTCGTACCATTTTACACTCCCACTAACAGTGAATAAGGGTTCCAGTTACTCCACAACCTTGCTACCATCTGTTGCTTGCTGTTCTGTTAAATTTTGCTGTCCTGACTGGGGTGAGGTGATATCTCATAGTTGTTTTGTTTTGCATCTCTCTGAGAGCTGGGGATTTTGAATGTTTAGAAGACTATACTTTCAGGGATCATTTCTATAGTTCCCTAGAAACACATCAGTAAATGTTCTAAATTACTAGCAATCAGAGAGATTCAAATCAAAACAAGCAGTAGCAAAGGTCAACAAAACAGTAAAAAAAATCAACGTTGAAGAATTTGCAGAAAGATTGGAACCTCTATGCACTACTGGTGGGATTGTAAAATGGTACAATCCCAACAGAAGGTGGTTTGATTTTCGTTAAAGAGTTGAACATAGCAACCCCATATAACCCAGCTATCTCATTGCTAGGAATATTTCCCAAGGAAATCAGGACTGAGACAAGCATGGACATTTATACATATATGTTTATAGTAGCATTATTCACAATAGTAAGAAAATGGAAGCAGTCCAGATGTCCATTAACAAATGAATGAACTGAGAACCTGTGATACATTCTCACAATGCAATACTATACAGCTCTTATGAGAAATAATTTAATAAAATACTAAATAACTTTGGAAAGACTAAAAACAATCATTCTGAGTGAAATATCTCAGTCACATAAGAACAAGTATTTCATAAGGTCACTATCGTGAAAGTAAGAGGATACTGAGTGAAATATGTATAAATGTTTAAAAGGGAAAGTGGAGAAGGGGGAAAGCAAAAATGGAAGGCTTAAAAATCACTGGGATATTCTCTCCCCCATAGACTTCAATGCCGTAAACATATTTCATTCAGTTTTTCTCAGTCTTACCCTCACCCCAATGCCAGCCTCATTCTACAACAGTGGCACCATATAGCATTTGTCCCTTTGTGACTGAGATACCT
>NW_006399892.1:4779646-4791573 GCF_000299155.1 Elephantulus edwardii | reverse complement strand
GTGACACATGGGGAAAGATCAACAAGGGCTTACGAAAATAAGGGGAGAATAGGCTCAGAAAAATGGTAACTAATTATATAAAATATAATGTATATAAATGATTGTGTAAAACAAAGTATTTGGAGATAGGGGAGGTAAGAAACCCAACAAAACAAGAGCATGAAGTACACGCAGGAAGTATGAAGTATAAGAATGATTATATGCAAACCAACAAATATTTTTTTAAAAAGAAAACAATATAATTCACCACATTAATAAAGCAAAAGACAAACTCAGTTGACACAGAAAAGACCTTTGACAAAATTCTGCACCACTTCCTGATTAAAGCACTTAACAAAATACGAACGGAGAGAAATTTCATTAAAGTAGTCAAAAGTATACATGTTAATCCAAGACCACATAATTCTCAACTGAGACTAAAGATATTTCCCTTGTGAGCTGGGACCAGTAAAGGATGCCCACTATTACCATTCTATTCATTATTATAATGGAAAATAAGAGACATCTAAATCAGGAAAAAGGAGCTCAAACCATTGTTATATGCAGATGATATGATAATGTATATACAAAACCCTAAAGTCTATTTTAGATCTAATATATAATTCAGCAGAATGGCAGGATATATAAGATCAACATACACAAATTAATTGGACTTCTATGCAGCAACTGAAAAAGAAACGAGAACAAAAGTATCATTTCTAATAGCCAACCATAAGATGAAATATTTAGGAATAACCCTGACTAGAGACACAAAATACCTATATAAGGAGAATTATAAAATATTACTACAGGAACTAATAAGAGATCTAATGAAATGGGAAAATATTCCCTGTATATGGACAGAAGGCTCAACATTGTAAAAAAAATGACAATTATACAAAAAACAATATACAGGTTCAATGCAATTCTAATACAAGTACCAAACTCACTCTTCAAGGAGACAGAAAAGACAATTTCTAGTTTAATTTAGAAAGGAAAGATATCCTAAATAATCAAAGCTCTTTTCAAAAATAAAAACAAACTAGGAGGAATCACATTCCCTGATCTCACAACATACTAACAGCCATAGTTATTAAAACTGCTTGGTAGTGGTACAACTCAGACCAACATAATAAAATTGAGAACGCTGATCAGCCTATATACCTATGATCAATTGATATTTGTCAAGGAACAAAACTCATTATATGTGGAAACGACCACCTCTTTATAGATGGTAAAACTGGACACCTACATGCAGAAAACTGAAACTAGACCCACATCTCACTTCATACACATACCCCAAGTCAAAGTGGACCAAAGACTTAGGGGTGAAACAACAGCAAGAAATGCAAACAAGTCATAAACATCATCAGACAGAGGAATAACTTTAAAATCCCTAGCCTCAGTGGTGCTGGAGAAGAGTCTTACATCCATTCATCTCTCTCTCTCTCATCTCTCTTTCTCTCTCTCTCCCCATCTCTCTCTCATCCATCTATCTATCTATCTATCTATCTATCTATCTATCTATCTATCTATCTATCTATCTATCTATCTATCCATCTATCTATCCTTGAACATATCATGGACCACCAAGAGAACAAATAGGTCTGTCTGGGAGAGAATTAAACCAAGTTTCTCCTTGGAGGCTGGGATTTTGAAGATCCATCTCACATAGTTTGGAAGGGCGATGGAACAGAACAGGCGAGGAAGACTCCAGATAAGATGGATTGTTACAGTTACTGGGGCGATGGGGGTAGGTGTGTCAGAATCAGTGAACCTGGCTCAGAACAGGGCAGGCTTCAGAGCTGTTGTACTCAGGGTCGCTATGAGTCACAGGCAACTCAACTGCACATAACAGCAACAAAAACATTTGTTGCTTTCATCCTCTTCTGGTTGTGTATTTTTTACTATGTTAGTTCTGAAACCTGCCCTATCCTGAGCCAGTCTCCTTGTCTTCGACAGTTTTAATCCTGTTTCTTTATTCACTGAACCAATCCATTTCATCCTGGGTCTTGCTCTCCTGTGCTGTCCCTTCATCCTTCCAAGCATGATGCTCCTCTACAAGGACTGGTTCCTCCTGACCACATGCCCAGAATATGTGAGATGGAGCCTCAAAATCTTTGCCTACACAATGCAGCCTGGTTTCATTCTCTCCAGGGCAGATATCTTTGTTCTCCTGGCGGCCCACAGTATGTTTAATACTCATTTCCAGCACCACGACTCAAAGATATTGATCCTTCTTCTATCATAATTAGTTATTTTCTAGCTCTTGGATGGCCTTTGGACCCTTTTGGTTAAAAAGGATGCAAGGGCAGAGGCCTGCAGTCTTTAAATGGTACAGCAGTCATTTATCTGTTTGGTGTAGAGAATAACTTGGAGTTGCTGTGATGCTGAACACTGTGCCAGAGTCGTATCAAATACCATAATGGTTACCTATCATGTCCTTTTCTGACTGAGATACTTCACTCAACATAATGTCCTCCAGGGTCACCCATTTTGAATAATATTGCATGAGTTCCTTGTTTTTCAATGCAGCATAGTATGCCATTGTGTGAATATACCACAGCTTCTCTATCCATTTATTTGTTGATGGGCACTTAAGTTATTTCCTAATCCTTGCTATTGTGAACAAAGCTGCGATAAACGTGAGTGTGTATATATCTGCTTGGGTGTCAGTTATGGCCTCTTTGGGGTATATTCTCAGTAGTGGAATTGCTGGGTCAAATGGTATCTCTATTTGCAACTTTTTGAGAAAGCGCCACACCACTTTCCATAGTGGTTGCACCATTTTACACTTCTACCAACAGTGAATAAGGGTTCCAGTTTCTCCACAACCTCACCAGCATTTGTTGCTCGCTGTTCTGTTAAATTTTGCTATTCTGACTGGGGTGAGATGATATTTCATAGTTGTCTTGATTTGCATCGCTCTTAGAGCTAGGGATTTGGAACATTTCTTCATGTGCTTGCTAGCCATCTGAATGTAGTCTTTGGTGAAGTGTCTGTTCATATCCTGTGCTCATTTTTCAATTGGATTATTTACCTTTTTCTGGTTGTGGTGCTTAACCCCTTCTAAGTGAGACTAGTATTGTCATATTTGGAGGATCATTCTTCTACTTCATACATTACTCTTTGTCAATTTGTTGTTCTGAGGTAATCTGGGTTTGCTGCAATGCTGAATCTTGTGCCATTGGGGTAATCGAATACCATAATGGTGTTGCGATGTGGACAGTGTTTGGTGGAGCTCCCAGATGTATAACAGGTTTGGAAGCTGGAGTGGCATCCACTTCCTAAACCACAAGCCTCTGGAAACTATGAACTTGGAGGAATGATGACAATGGTATTAGGTCTTTTGTTCACAGAATCGCTATGAGCTGTGCAATCAGCAACAGGCTGTCTAATCTTGATCCCAATTTGTCTCTTAAGAACTTTATGGTTTTGGGCTTTAGACCCAGGTCGTTAATCCACCTTGAGTTGATTTTTGTGTATGGTATGAAATGTGGATCCTGTTTCAGCTTTCTAGTTAGCAGTTCCGTTTTGCCATCACTATTTGTTGAAGAGGTTGTCCTTACTCCATTTGCTAGGTTTTATTTTCTTGTTGAATTATCAGTTAACCATAGATATGTTGTTGGTTTTACATGTTGTCAAGTCACCTGTGACTAATAGTGACCCTATGTACAACAGCCCTAAGCCCTGCTCTATCCTGTGCCAATCTTACTGCCTCTGACACTCTTATCCCCATTACCCCAGTACTGAATCAATCCATCTCATTGAGGGTCTTCCTATCCTGTGCTGTCACTCCACCCTCCCAAGCATGACGTCCCTCTCTAAGGACTGACCCTTCCTTGCAACATGTCCAAAATATGTCACATGAAACTTCAGAACCCTTGCCTCTCAGGAACAGCCTGACTTCACCTTCTCCAGGAGGAACTTGTTTGTTCTCTTAGCAGTCCACCATATATTTAATATTCCTCACCAGCACCACAGCTCAAAAGCATCAATTCTCCTTCTATCATCCCTAGTCATCGTCCAGTTCTCTGATGTGTAGTAAGTAATTGCAAAGATCAGGTACACCTTAGTCTTCAGACTGATATCATTGCCCTTCAGTACTTTGGAGAGATCTATATCAGCAAACTTTCCCAATGTAATTCATGTTTTAATTTTATGGCTGCTGGTACTAACAGTGTTGATTGTAGAGACAAACAAACTCAAGCTGTCAACGATCTCAATCTCTTCACCATCTATCATGATGCTGCCAATTGGCCCAGTGGTGAAATCTTTGTTTTCTTGCTGTTGAGCTTCAATCCATATTGAAGGCTGCATTCCTTGACCATCTGCAGCAAGCACTTCAGGTGCTCCTCAGTTTCAGCAAGCAGGGTTGTGACATCTACATAACACAGACTGTTGATGGATCTTTCACCAATCCTGATGCTACACGTTTCCTTATACAGCCCAGCCTCCCAAATAATCTGTTCTGCATATAAATGGAAAAGATATAGAGATAGGACACATAATTGATGCACAGCCTTCCCAATTTTGAGCCATGCAGTGTTCTTTACTCAGTTCTTATGACTGCTTCCTGATCCAACTATAGATTTCTCAGAAGCACAAACAAGTATTCTGGGTTTCCCATTCTTCTCAGAGTCATTCACAGTTTGTTGTGATCCACACAGTCAATACTTTTGCATAGTCAATAAAACACAGATAGACATTCCTCTGGTACTTTCTGCTTTCAGCCCAGATCTATCTGACATTAGCTATAACATCCCTAGTGCCATGACCTCTTCTAAACCCAGCCTGCACTTCAGGCAGTTTTCTGTTGATGCGTTCGCTGTTCCAACAGAATTGTGCTTGCATGGGATATCAATGATATTGTTCGATGATTTCCACACTCTCTTGGATCATCTTCCTTTGGAATGGGAACAAATATAAATATCTTTCAGTCAATTGACCAGGTAGCTGTCTTCCAGATTTCTTGGCACAAACTGGTGAGCACATTCAGGGCAGGATCTGTTTATTGAAATATGTCAATCGGCATGCCATCAATTCCTGTCACCTTGTTTTCTGACAGTTCTTTCAGAGCAGCTTGAACTTTTTTCTTCATCACCACAGGCTCTTGCTCGCACGTTGTTCTTCGGTGTCCACAAATTCCTTTTGGTACAATGACTGCATACTCTTTCCATCTTCTTTTAATGCTTCCTGGATCATTTAATATTCTGTCCAAAGCATCCTTAAGTATTGCAACTCGAGATTTGAATTTGTTCTTCAGTTTTTTTAGCTTAAGAAATGCGGAATGAGCTCAACCCTTTTGATTTTCTGACTTCAGATCCTCGTATATTTTATTGTAATACTTAGTCTTCCTGCACTGCCCTCTGGAATCTTCTGTTCAACTCCTTAATATCTTGATTTCTTCCCTTTGCTTTGGCTTGTTGGCCCTCCAGTGCAATATTTTTTTATTTTTTTAATTAATATTAATGAAAGTTTATAGAGACTTTGCATTGTTGCACTTTTCTCCCTGCCCAACCTCATTCCCCTCCAGTTTGCTCTTCTCTTTGAAAAGTAAAAGAAAAATTCTTTCATCATTATACAATCTCTTCCCGCAAGTCCACTCCACTATGCAGCCTTTGTTCTGGACTCCTGTCATGACAATAATACCTAATTCTATATCCCTTTTAAACAGTTATCTTCCTCATCTGTTTCAAGGCAGTATACATAATTTATCCCATCTTTTTTAGTCCCCAGTGCAATATTTAGAGTTTCTTCTGACATCCAGCTTGGTCTTTTCTTCCTCCTCTGTCTTTGTAATGATCTTTTGTGTTCTTTCTGGATGATACACTTGATATCTTCCTACAACTCATCTGGTCTTTGCTCATTTGAAATTGAGGCGGGATAGACTCATGGTCAAATTTTGGTTCTTCTAGATTTGATTTAATTTTCCTCAGCTTCAGCTTGAACATGCATATGAATAGTTCGTGGTCTGTTCCACAATCAGCACCTGACCTAGTTTTCACAGCTTATATTGAGCTTTTCCTGACATTCTTTCCACAGATATAATTAATTTGGTGGTTATAGTCTCTTTGGGGTATATTCCCAGGAGTGGAATTGCTAGATCAAATGGTATTTCTATTTGCAAATTTTTGAGAAAGTGTCATACTGCCTTCCATAGTGGTTGCACCATTTTACACTTCAACCAACGGTGAATTAGAGTTCCAGTTTCTCCACAACCTCTCCAGCATTTGTCGTTTGCTCTTCTGTTAAATTTTGCTATTTTGACTGGGGTGAGATGATATCTCATATTTGTTTTGATTTGCATTTCTCTTAGAGCTAGGGATTTTGAACATTTCTTCATGTGTTTGTTGGCCATCTGAATGTCTTCTTTGATGAAGTGTCTGTTCATATCCTGTGCCCATTTTGCAATTGGGTTGTTTACCTTTATCTTGTTGTGGTGTTCAAATATTCTATGAATTCTACAAATAAGTCCATTAATAGACATGTCATTGTTGTTGTTGTTATGTGCCATCGAGTCGCTTGTGACTCATAGCGACCCTATGTACAACAGCCCTAAACTCTGCTCTGTCTTGTGCCAATCTCATTGCCTCCAACACACTAATCCTGATTACCCCAGTCACCGAATCAATCCATCTCCCAGAGGGCCTTCCCCTCTTGCGCCTGCCCTCCACCCTCCCAAGCATGATGTCCATCTCCAAACACCAGTCTCTCCTTGCAACATGACCAAAGTGTATCAGGTGAAGCCTCAGAAAACTTGCCTCCAAGGAGCAGCCCGGTTTAACCCTCTCCAGGATGAATCTGTTTGTTCTCTTAGCATTCCATGGCACCTTCAGCACTCTTCTTCAACACTAAAGTTCAAAAGCATCAATTCTCCTTCTAGCCTTCTTGGTCATTGTCCAGCTCTCTGATGCATAACAAGTGATTGCAAAGACCATGGCCTGTACCAGACGCACCTTTGTCTCCAGAGACACACTGTTGCTCTTGAGTACTTTAGAGAGGTCCCGAACAGTAGACTTTCTCATGACAATGCGCCTTTTAATTTCCTGGCTGCTGGTGCCAAGAGTGTTTATTGTGGAGCCAAGCAAACTAAAGCTGTGAACAATCTCAATCTCTTCACCATCCACCCTGATGCATCCAATTGGCTCAGTGGTGAGAATCTTTGTCTTCTTGACATTGAGCCTCAATCCATATTGAAGGCTGCAGTCCCTGACCCTCAGCAGCAAGCGTTTCAGGGCTTCCTCAGTTTAAGCAAGCAGGGTTGTGTCATCTGCATAACGCAGATTGTTGATAGATCTTCCACCAATCCTGATGCCACATTTCTCCTCATAGAGCCCAGCCTCCCTGATGATCTGTTCTGCATTGGTCTGAAAAGGTATGGAGACAGGACACATCCCTGGCGTACGCCCTTCCCAATTTTGAACCATGCAGTTTCCTTGCTCTGTTCTGACAACTGCCTCTTGGTTCAAGTATAAGTTTCGCATTAGCATGATCAAGTGTTCTGGGATTCCCATTCTTCTCAGAGCCAGCCACAGTTTGTTATGATCCACACAAACGCCGTTGCATGATCAATGAAGAACAGATAGACATTCCATTACCAAATATTTTTCCTAGTCTGTGGCTTCCTTTTTCACCCCATTGGAGAGGGTATCGGATGTGCATAGGAATTTTATTCTTAGAAGGTCCCATTTATCTATTTTATATTCTTCTGGTTGTAGGTGAAGTATGAATGTTCTGCAACACTTAATTGTGCTGATATGAAATATGTACATAGAGAGTCACTCAAATAAATTAAGTAGATATTATGTGGATTAAAATTATGTAATGTGTACATCACAGTTATATTCTATTATTGTGCTCATTCAAGATGTATACTGCGCAAATAAACTGAGATAATGAACAACGAAGAGGAGTGCAGAATCAAAATTGTAGAAAGGCTCCCATTAATAACTTCCAACATGCACATGATCTTACTTTGTAGAATGTGAAAAGGAGTTGAACCATTTACTGAAGGAGATTAAAGACTAAAGCATGAAACATGGATTACACTTCAAAATGAAGCAAATAAAATCTTTATAATTGTAACAATAAATAATAATAAATCAAGAAAACTTTGATTCTATCAAGGATTTCATTTTATGAGGGTCAACAATCACAATCTTTAGAAACAACAGTCAAGTTTCAAGTGAATCATGGTGTTGAGAAAATTTACTGTGAAATTTGTTATTTTTTTAGACTAAAGTGTATTTGGGGAGCTTTGGTGGCCTAGTGATAAGAAGCTGTGTTGCAATCCCAAAGGCGCACAGTTTGAATCCACCAGCTGCTCGATGGTTGAAGGATGGCTAATATCTTCCTGTGTGATTTACAGCCTCTGAAAACCTTGCTGAAGCGTCAGCTCTGAGTTTATCTGACCTGATAGCATACAACAAGAGCAACATATATGCCATTTAGTTGATTCTAACTTACAGCAACACTATGAACAACAGATATGAACATTGACCTATCCTGTGCCATTCTTGAGATCTGTACCAAACTCAAACCCATTGTTACAGTCACTGTCAATTCATTTTGTTGAGAGTCTTTCTCTAGCCTTCCACGTTGGTAAGAACAATGTATTTTTCCAAAGACTGGACACTCCTGACAACAAGCCCATAGTATGTGCATTGAAGTTCCACCATCCTTGCCTTTAAGGAGCACTCTCCATGACAGACTTGTTTGTTCTTTCATCAGTCCCTGGAATATTCACAATTCTTCTTCCATACCACAACACAAAGGCATCAATCTTTATTCTGGCATACTTATTCATTCTTCAGCTTTCAGATAAAGATCAAGTGATTGAAAAGATTATTGCTTGAATTAGTTACACCATTGTCTTTTAGTTGACATCATTACTCTTCAGTACTTTGAAGAGTTCTTTCCCAGTGCAATGTGTCTTCTGATTTCTTGAACAGTAAATAGGTAACCAAAACTCCAAAGAAAAACAATATTCTTGTTGTTATGTGCCTTTGAGTTGACTACAACCCATAGAGACCCCAGGAATAACAGTCATGAATCCTGTCCTATCCAGAGCCAGTCTTGCTGTCTGTGACACACCTACTTCATTTTTACACTGACTTTGTCAATCCATCTCATCCAGGTTCTTTGTCTCCTATACTGACTGACCGTCCACTCTTCCCAACATGATATCCTTCTTCAATGTCAGTCTCTCTTGGCAACATGCCCAAAGCATGTGAGATGGAGTTTTAAAACCTTACCAAGAAGAAAATAAATACATACAAATAACCATCTTACCCACTCTATACCAGAGTAACTAGAGAATGTCTATCAGCATGCTGAGGTCAAACGGATTAGTCCTGATAGAATTGGACAGAAATAGTGATCATAACTCAAATTTTGCTACTTACCCTCAAAAGCAAAGCAAACAACAACAACAAACACACCCCAAATCCAGTGACAAAATAAAACCAGGCAAACAGAATTTTTCCTTGATATTATCTTTTCATGAAGAGTGAGACACAACAACAAAGCTATTACACATAAGATCAGTACCCTGTCATTGATACCAAAAAGTCAACAATTAATTAAAATTGAAGATGAGACGATAAGGGAGAATAGAAACAAGACCACAGGAAAGAGAAAAAACTAAACACAACTAAAGTAATTGTTTATATACTGAGACAAATGTAATGAATGCCACAGCACAATTTTATGAAAATCATCAGATGGAAAACCATCTTACTGTGTAAACTTTCACAAAAACATCAAGATATATTTTTTAAATTGGCAAATATAAGTTCTATCTTTTTCACCTCCATAATGTAAATCAATATCACCATTAAACATTACTCATCCACCAAATCAGTTCATGATTACATATATTGAATGCTTTTTACATGTTTTTTAATACTTTTAATTATATGAGACTCTCAGTGTAGAAGAGTAATTTCTTTTGCAGTTGCAGAAAATATACTTTTAATGACAAATTTTGAACACTTCCTCTGCATAAATCTACTTTTATTTAATCATTACATCATACAATTAAGACACCACTAATACATACCTATCTCTATGTCTATCTTTTTTTACCTTTATCTGTCCATGTATATATTTATCAATCAATACAGATAATAGAGCTCTAGTGGCCTAGTGGGTAGACACTTACACTGCCAGTTCAGAAGCACATGACTCAAATCTCCTCCGGTGTGATTTACAGCATTTGAAAACTTGTACTTAACAACAACAACAACTGCAAATAAAAACTAACATATATTAAAATGTATCAACTTACATTCATGCTGGTCAAATAATTTGAGAAGCTGGACTATATATGGAAGAATGGGACATCAGAATTGGAGGAAGATTCATCAACAACCTTCATTATGCAGATAACACAACCTTGCTTGCTGAAAGGGAAGAGGACTTTAGACACTGGCTACAGAATATCAAAGACTGTAGGCCCTTCCGTATAGATTGTTTTGCAGTAGAAAAAAAAATCTTCAACACTAGAACAAAAGACAAGATCAAGATCAAGATTGAAATTTTCAACAATTTTCTTTTACTTAGATTCACAATCAACACCTCTGGTAATAGCAGTCACAAAATCAAGACATGTTGTAAGAGGGAAATCTGTTGTTAAGGATCTCTTCAAAACGTTAAAAGAGTAAGAATGTCGGTTTAAAGATCAAGGTTTATCCAAGCCATACTCTTTTCAGTTACTTACTTCCTTTGCATTTTTTTAAATGGTGAAAAATATTTGTATTTCAAGTTAGCCAGCTATACTCAGTTTAGGTGATCCCAATTTTGTTGGCAACATCCAAAGCATCATAGTCAGGAGCAAGTCAAACATAGGCCGTCTTCTCTCCATCAGGCCTAATCAAAGTGCTGACCTTGGCCAATGTCATAGAGCTTCTTTACAGTTTGTTTAATTTGGTGCTTGTTGGCCTCGACATCCACAGTGAACACAAGTGTGTTGTTTTATCTTCTATCTTCTTCATGGCTGACTCAGTGGTCAGGAAAAACTTGATGATGGCATAGTGGTCAAGCTTGTTTCTCCTGGGGATGCTCCTCCGGGGGTATTTGGGCTGCCTTCACAGTCTCAATACCTTAGGTCGCCAGGAGGTGGGTGACATGTGAGACTTCTTTTTTTTTTGGGCCGTGGATGCTCTTCAAGACTGCCTTCTTGACCTTTAATGCCTTTGCTTTGGCTTCGGTTTTGGGAGGGGCAGGGGCTTTCTTCTTCACTGTTGGTGCCATCTTTGTAGAAAGTACCTGTGCATTTTAAAGTTGACAAAGAATAAGGAGGGAATATAGACAAAGAACTGATGCCTTTTATTTATCCTGTTAGAGGAAACTACAGAATATTATATGTACTAAAAGAGGAGCAAAAATGTCTATCTTGGAGGAAGAGCAAACAAATTTCCCCTTATAGGCAAGGAGGATGAAACTTTATCCTACATCATCTGGGTATGTTGTCAAGAGAAACCAGACCTTGGAAAAGGACATTATACTGGAAAAGGTAGAATCAGAGAAAGAGAGGAACACCCTCAATGAGATATATTGGCACAGTGACTTTAACAATGAGCTTGAACCTGGTGGAGATCTTGAAGAAAGGTCAGGATAGGACATGGCTGAGATTTGGTGTTCATAAGGTTTCTATGGGTTCTAGTTGATCTGATGACACTTAGCAACAACAATATCAACACCATGTATTTGCCTAAATACTACTAATATTGTTATCATGATCAGTATTAGTATTGTTGTTGCTGTTGTTGCTGTTATGTGCCATCGAGTCGCCTGCGACTCATAGCGACCCTATGTACAACAGCCCTAAACTCCGCTCTGTCCTGTGCCAAACGCACTGTCTCTGACACTCCCATCCCAATTATCCCAGTCACTCCATCAATCCACCTCATAGAGGGCCTTCCTCTCCTGCGCTGTCCCTCCAC
>NW_006399892.1:4770612-4779153 GCF_000299155.1 Elephantulus edwardii | reverse complement strand
CTATGCAGCAGGTCCTTCAGGTCCTCTTCAGTTTCAGCAAGCAGGGTTGTATCATCTGCATAACGCAGATTGTTGATAAATCGTCCACCAATTTTGACCCAACATTTCTCCTCATAGAGCCCAGCCTCCCAAATAATCTGTTCTGCATATAGGTTGAAAAGGTATGGAGATAGGATGCATACCTGGCATACACTCTTCACAATTTTGAACCATGCAGTGTTCCCTGGCTCTGTTCTGACGACTGCCTCCTGGTCCAAGTATAGGTTTCGCATTAGCACGATCAAGTGTTCTGAGATTTCCATTCTTCTCAGAGTCAGCCACAGTTTGCTATGATCCATATAGTCAAATGCCTTTGCATAGTCAATGAAACACAGATAGACATTCCTCTGGCATTCTCTGCTTTCAGCTAAGATCCATCTAACATCGGCTACAATATCCCTAGTACCACGACCCCTTCTAAACTCAGCCTTGACTTCTGGTAGTTCTCTGCTGATGTGCTTCATTGATTATGCAAAGGCCTTTGACTGTGTGGACCATAACAAACTGTGGCTGACTCTGAGAAGAATGGGAATCCCAGAATACTTGATCATGCTAATGCGAAACCTATACTTTAACCAAGTATACAACCAAGTATACAACCAAGTATACCAAATCGTCAGGACACAGCAAGGAAACACTGCATGGTTCAAATTTGGGAAGGGCATACGCCAGGGATGTGTCCTGTCTCCATACCATTTCAACCTGTATGCAGAACAGATCATCCGGAGCCTGAGCTCTATGAGGAGAAATGTGCGGTGAAGATTGGTGAAAGATCTATCAATAATCCTCATTATGCAAATGACACAATCCTGCTTGCTGAAACTGAGGAGGACCTGAAATGCTTGATGCAGAGGGTCAAGGACTGCAGCCTCCAATATGGATTGAGGCTCAATGTCAAGAAGACAAAGATTCTCACCACTGGACCAGTTGGCAGCATCAGGATGGATGGTGAAGAGATTGAGATTGTTCACAGCTTTAGTTTGCTTGGCTCCACAGTCAACACCCTTGGCACCAGTATCCAGGAAATTAAAAGTCACATTGCCATGGGGAAAATCTGCTGTTAGGGACCTCTCTGAAGAGCAATGGTGTATCTTTGGATACTAAGGTGTGTCTGATACAGGCCATGATCTTTGCAATCACTTGTTATGCGTCAGAGAGTTGGACAATGACAAGGGAGGATAGAAGGAGAATTGATGTATTTGAGCTTTGGTGTTGGAGAAGAGTATTGAGGGTACCATGGACTGCTTAGAAAATGAACAGATTCATTCTGTAGAGGGTTAAACTGGCCAACTTCTTGGAGGCAAGGATTCTGAGGCTTCGTCTGACATGCTTTGGTCATATTGTAAGGAGGGACCGGTCCTTGGAGAAGGACATCATACTTGGAGGGTGGAGGGCAGGCACAAGAGGGGAAGGCCTCTAGGAGGTGGATTGGTTCAGTGACTGAGGTAATTGGGATGAATATGTCAGAGACGATGAGATTCGCACAGGACAGAAGAGAGTTTAGGGCTCTTATACATAGGGTCGCTATGAGTCACAAGCGACTTGTCGGCCCATAACAGCAACAACCTTTGACTTGGTAGCATAACTTTCTATCGACCATGCCCACAGAACTCTCTCTAGGTTGGTGGTGGTGTTGTTAACTGCCATTGAGTCGTAGGTGACTCATAGTGACCCTATGAACAAAAGACCTGAACACTTGTATAACTTCCATTGTTTTTCCAAGTTCATATATTTTCAGAGACAAGCTATTTCAGACGTAGATGCCACTCCTGCTTCCAAGCTTGTTTCAATTGGGGAATTCCACTAAACACTGTCCACCATGGGTGATCATTAATGCATTTGACATATCAGTGTCATGGTGTTTAGCATAAGAGCAACCACGAGTTACCTTTTTACAATATTTATATGTTTTAAGATACATGTATTGTGGGGTGACTTGTGAGTTATTGGATACTGCTGTCTTAAAAATACTTTTTGTATATGTGTGCTTGCTTGTTTACCATTTGATTTGAGTTACAGGATGTTACAATATTATTTAGAAATATTGATGTAGGGGAAATTATCACCTTTGGTGCCTTTTATTTTACAAGGAAATAAATACCCTTGAAAAATTCAAGGGCAACATAGCTAGCATATGGTATCCACTTAATAGCTCCTTATTAAATGAAATAATGTGTGGATAGGGTTATGACCAAGCTGTTTGAATATAAGAATAGCAGAAATTAATAATTTGAAAATTTCAATACGATTAAAAACTCTACTTCATATATCTTCAGAAATAATTTAATTCAAAATGGTTTTTATTTATGTCTTTCAACTTACTTGTTGGCGGTTAATACATTCAACTTGCAAGCATTTCAAGAGTCTATGAGTTTTGTTTCTAGTAACTTTACTCAGTAAATAGAGCTTATCTTAAAAATAAATCATTGAAAAGTACAACCTGGTGCAGAAAAATTGTTCATTTAATAGAGAACAACCTGACAAGTTAGAGGTCTTTCTCTAGACATTGGTCTTCATTAAATCAAGGGTAATAGCACAGCCTAATGCCTGACAATTTGCATCTTTCATATTTAATTTAACTTTTTTCTGCACCATCTATTTCTACTGGTGTATAGTTATCTGATTTTCTATTAAATGAAAGGTATGAGATTTTAGTCCCTAGTTCCAAAGATCAGGCATTATGTTCTTTTCTAAGACAAATTTAGAGATGTCAACATTTTTCATTTTAAACCCCTGTCATAAAACTAAGTAATAAAATATAGCTTAGTTGCATGACTTGAGTTACGATATAACATATTTTTATTGAAACTACCTCTAAGGGGGAAAAACATTTTTTTACACGGTGTGGCTTTAATTTGTATCCCTCCAGAGTACATTTAAAGTTAAAAGTTTATTTTTTTAAAAAAGTTGTAATATAATTGCTTCCTATAGGTTTAAAAGGTGAGGTGACATTTGTAAACAAATTTATCATAAATTGGATATATTTTTTAAACACTTAAAGGTGTTCTCTAAATTCGTATCATCTGGTATGGGTGAATGACAACCACGTTTTTAGTATTAAAGAAATTCTTTAATTTATAATAATAATAATAATAATTGAACAAACTAGTATGTGGGATAATTTAAAGGTTTACATTTATTTGCTTTGTAAGTAGAGCTTGAGCTTAGGTGGGAAAAAATAGGAATATATTTTTACTTTCTAGAATTATTTTGTTCTGTAGTTGTTCATAGCTCTCAAGTCAAAAAGGACTTATAGACAACCCTCTACTGTGTTTTCAGAAGTGATAAATAGCCCCAAAAGAGATTATCCATCCTTATCCAGTGAAGAAGCTTATAGATTTGAACTTTATGACTTTGAGTTTGCCACCTTACCACTAGGCCATGAGAGACCCATATATATATGAGGCTCAACATCAAGAAGACAAAGATGCTTACCACTGGTCCGATTGGCAGCATCAGGATGGATGGTGAAGAAATTGAGATTATTAACATCTTTAGTTTGCTTGGCTTCACAGTTATTATTCTTGACACCAGCAGCCAGAAAATTAAAAGACATATTGCGTGGGAAATTCTGCTATAAAGGACCTCTCCAAAGTACTGAAGAGCAATTGTGTCACTCTGTAGACCAAGGTGTGCCAGATAGAGGCCATGGTCTTTGCAATCACTTGCTATGCATCAGAGAATTATCCAATTACCTGGTAGGACAGAAGGAGAATTGATACCATTGAGCTGTGGTGTTGGAGAAGAGTATTGAATATACCATCGACTGATAAGAAAACAAACAAGTTCATCCTGGAGAGAGTGAAGACAGGCTGCTTCTTGGAGGCAAAGATTCTGAAGCTTCGTCTGACATACTTTGGACATGTTGCAAGGAGGGACCAGTTCTTGGAGAAGGACATCATGCTTGGGGGGTGGAGGGACAGCGCAGGAGAGGATGACCCCCTATGAGGTGGACTGATTCAGTGACTGGGGTAATGAGGTAGGTGTGTTGAAGACAGTGAGATTGGCACAGGATGGAGCAGAGTTTTGGACTGTTTAACCCAGGGTCATTATTAGTCGCAGGAGACTAGATGGCACATAACAACAAAAGATGCTATATTAAAAAAAAGATGCTATATAGTTGGCTTCAACTTAAGTTATCAAAGATATATTAGAATGGTACATTACATTTCTGTGCTATTCTCACAATTACTACTGTGCTTAAACTCACTATTGCAGTTACTGTACCAATGCATCTCTGAGAATCTTAATTTCCTTCAGTGACCTTGTACTTTATTGAGCAATATGCCATTTTCCATCAATTTATCCCTTCTAGTAAGATGCAACTCCTTCAGACCATGGCCTTCCCAATGGCTTTCTATGTCTCTGACACCTGGACAACAGTGTTGGAGAAGAGCATGGAACATCCCATGGACAGACAAATATATCTTGGAGACGGTGCAGATAATAACAACAAAATCAACATTAATGTGTCCAAAGAACATCAGACAGTCTCAAAATCCTTCCTTCTAAGGAGCACTTTTTTGGCACTCCTTTCAAAATAGATATTTATTCTTTTGGAAGTCCATGTTGTGCTTAATTTTCTTCAACAACAGGATAATTGAAAGACATCATCCTCCTGCCCCTTCTCACTATCTAACTTTATATAACTGGAGTCAAAACATCACAATGAAAAAAAATATTTTTTTTAACTAGATGTTGTTCTTATTATTGTTAGGTGCCATCAAGTCAACTACAGCTCCCAGTGGCCCTGTGAACAACAGACCAGAACTTTGCTGTATCCTGGTCCGTCATCACATTCTCAGCTGTCCACAAGCCCATCACTGCAGTTCCTGTCTCAGCCTATCTCATTGAGTGTCTTCCTCTCTGGCTGATCCTCTACTTTCCAAGCATAGTATCGGCCCCTCTTGACAACAAGCCCAAAGAGCATGAGGCAAAGTATCATCATCCTTGCTTTTCAAGCGCACCCTAGTTGCTCTTTCTCCAAGTGTTTGTTTTGTTGGCAGTCCTTGGGATATTCAATATTCTTCACCAACACCATAATCCAAAGGCATCAACTCTTCTTCAGTCTTCTTCATTCGCTGTCCAACTTTCCAATGTTCAGGGAGCAACTCTTAGCAACATGTCCAATGTATGTCAGGTGAAGCCTCATCATTCTTGTCTCCAAAGAGCAGTCTGGTCACACCATCTCCAAGACATATTTGTTCATTCTCTTGGCCGTCCATGGGATAGTCAGTGCTCTTCTCCAACAAAGCCAAATCTTGCAAATAGCTCCAGCCAATTCTCTATGACTTCAACAGATGGATGAGGAGAAGGTGATTTGGAAGCAGGCAAAAACAAGGAGGCCAAGAGGAGTCTCGAAAATATTTTTTATGAAAAATTTCCCCCTGAATTAATTTGATGTTATTATTTTTAGGAGCTGTTGAGTTGAGTATGACTCATAGTGACCCTGTGAACAAAAGATCTGAACTCTGTTCTATCCTATGCCATCCTCACACTTTCTGACATGTAAGAGGTCATTGAAGTCTTCACCGTGTCAGTCCACTGAGTTGAGCGTCTTCCTTGCCTTTGCTGAACCTCTGCCCTTTCCAGCATCATGTTTTTCTCCAAGGAATAGGACCTCATAGCAACATGACCAAAATATGTAAGGTAAAACCTCATCATTCTTGCCTCCAAGGAACACTCCAGCTCCACCCTTCTCAAGACATACCTGTTTATTTTCTCTGTTCTCCATGGGATGTTCAGTGCTCTTCTCCAATACCAGAGCTCATAGCAGTCAATTATTTTTCTGTCATACTTATTCATTGTCCAGCTGTCATATGCATGGGGAGTAATTGAAAGAAATATGGCTTGAATAAGATACACTTTAGTCCTCAAGCTGACATCATTACTACTCAATAGTTTGGAAAGGTCCCTAACTACAGATTTCTCTCCGTGCAATGCATATCCTTCTTTCCTGACTGCTGGTACCAAGGGTGTTAATTGTGGATTCAATTCAAGAAGAAGCTATTGACAGTTACAATCTTCTTTCCATCCATCATGTTGCTATCAGTCCAGTGATAAGAATCTTTGTTTTCCTGAAATTGAGATGAAATCCATACTGAAGTCTGCGTACCTTGATCTTCTGCAACAAGTGCTTCAAGTTCTCACTTTCACCAAGCAAGGGTGTGTCATCTGCATAAATCAGGTTATTGATTAGTCTTTCTCTAATCCTACCACACTTCTCTTCATAGAGTCCAGTTTCTCACATAATTTGCTCAGCATATAGATTAAATCTTGGCTCATGGATTTTTTGAAAAATGGATTGTATTGTCTAGCTATATGTGTCTCATCCCCTTCAAATAAGTAAGCTTTAGAATCAAGTTTTTTTAATTAATTGGTCATTACCAGTGGAAAAATATGGTAAATTAGTTGTGGACTTAGGTATTTGGTAAGTAAATTATTAACCAAATTTATTGTGAATTTGGTAACAATCATTTAATAATTTATTTATCAGATATTTAGGTCTACAACTCATTTACTATGACGTAATGGCCAACTAATTTTTTCCAAAAAAAAAAAAAATTTTAAAGCTTACATATTTGGAGGGTCTAGGATGCAGATAGCAAGACATTATGATCAGTTATCCTACAAATCCATGAGCCAACATTGATCTCCCTTTTTACATTTGTTATGATTTCTAACACAAGTTTATGTGAATTAATTAAAAATGTTTAGTCTAATAAATACACTTAAAGAATCTTGTGGAACTATTTTTCACCATCCTGAAACTCCCTGATATTTTGCAAGTGTACAGGGAAGAATATTTTAAATTTAATCAAGAATATAGACCACGGAAAACAAACTGCATATGATGGTTGAATAGAAAACCAATCATCTAGGTAAACTTCCACTCAACTCACAAAAAGAATTAACAATACAAAAGGAATCTGAAGCATGAGGGGCCTTTTAAAAACCATTGAAAGGACAAGCATTTGAGGGCATTAAATGGACCTGAAAAAGTTAATAATCTTACCGTTGAAGATTTACTGGTAGAGAGAGAGAACAGGGAATGAAGGAAGAATGGAGGCTTATATTCTAAAGGAAAAACGCATTTCTATTTCCCTTACCTGCTTCATCATGTGCTCAACATGTTGTGTTTCACCAATAACAGTTGGTAACATTTGCATACATTGTGAGGAATGCAGATGGTTTTCTGCTGAGAATGCAGTAAGCTCAGGAGGTCACACTGGGAATTACAAAAGTCTTAAACTACATTCTTGTGTACGTTACAATTTTTAAATCAAGGCCTTATTATTTTGTGCTTTAACATATTTTTCTCTGTTTAAAACATATGTGCTGTTGACCCACTTAGGGGGAAAACCCCACAAAAACTCACACCCACCAGTAAAGCAAAAGCTGGTAGCATAAATGATTGAAGTGTCTGTAAAAACACCTTCCCAGGAGAACAGTCTGCTATTGAAGTTCAGATCAGCAAATATACTTGCCTCATTATTTTTGCATGTCTCTCATACCTGCTGCTTTTCCAAACTCCTGCATGTTACTTTCTATCTTTATAAGTGCTATGCTCTCATCTAGAACTTTAATATATGAAAGAATACAAAAAACCTTGAAGTGACTGAATATTTAAAAATTTATCCCTGGACTAAATAGTGAACGATCTTATGAAAACAGGCACAAATTGACCTCAGTCACATCCATGTGAAAATTTCACCTTGCTTTAAAAGAATTGTGACAAATACACAGAATGGATATGTTGGGGTAATGAAAATTGGGGATATAACTTCCTGACTGTGTTCAATTTGGAGACAGGCTCTAGCAAGATGAGCAAGAATAAGGAAAAGCTGTTAATTACTAAGGGAGCTTTGGTAGATTAGTGGATAAGGAGTTGTGCTAACACTCCAAAGGCAGGCTGTTTGAGTTCACTGCCTTCTCCTTGCGGGAAAGCTGGGAAATTTCCTTCCATTCAATGCAAAGTTCCTGAAAACTCAAGGAAGAGTATCTATGAATCCTTTCTGACTCGATGGCACACAGCACATTAATTACAAATTATTATTAAATGTTATTTCTTGATATAATTTATTACCAGGGAGCTGTGATAGTCTAGTGGGTAAAAAGCTGTGCTGCCAACCCAAATGCAAGCAGTTCAAAACTACCAGCTCCTCTATGGAAGCAAGATGGGCTCCCATGTGGCTAGTAGCCTCCAGAAACCTGCTAGAAGGTCACATAAGAGTTGGTTGTAACCATAAACAGTCTTTCAAGTAGCCTGAAAAATCTACAACCAGAAGAAGACAAAATAGATGAATGGGACCTTCTAAGAATCAAATCCCTGTCCACATCCAAAAAATTCTCAAACAGGGAAACCACAGACTGGGGAAAAGTGTTCGGTTATGACATGTCAGATAGGGACTTATATATAGAATTTATAAAATACTTGAGCACCACAACAAGATAAAGGTAAATAATCCGATCGAAAAATGGGCACAGGATATGAACAGACAC
>NW_006399892.1:4765673-4769997 GCF_000299155.1 Elephantulus edwardii | reverse complement strand
CCAATGAGGGAGAGAACAGTTTAAAAGTAATATATTTTAGGGCATTATGATTATCATAAGAGTCCAGAATGAGGGTTGCAGAGTGGAGTATACTCGGGATGGGTTTGGGGGAGTGCAGGGGGATTGTATACCAATGAAGGAGTTTTTCTTTTGCTTTTCAAGGCGAAGATCAAACTGGGGGTGGAGGTGGCGTGGGCGGGGAGAAAAGTGCAACAATGAATGAATGGAAATCCAAAATCTTTGTAAATGTTCATTGAAATTAATAAAAAAAATTATGAATAAAAAATAAAGCTTAAAAAAAGAGAGTTGGTTGTAACACAACTATACATAAAATCAATACCAATAACAACTATACCACCAATTTATTGCTTTTGAGTAGAGGTGAATAATTAGATTGTAAAATATTCTTTAATGATATATAAAAAATTATGGGTAGATTTATTAAGTGCATTTTCTTCATTGATTCATGTTAGAAATTGTGGACACTCTGAAAACTAAGATGTGTCTCACCCAAGCCATAATATTTTTAAACATCTTGTATACATGTGAATAAATTATACTAATAAAGAATAGTAGTAGTCTTTGAGTTGAAATATTGGCAAGGTATATATATAGTATCCTACTGAAGAACACGTAAATCCATCTTGGAAGAAGTGAAACCAAAATGCTCCTTAGAATTGAGGATGGTGAGACTAAATATTACATATTTTGGTCTTGTTATCAGGAGACATCAGCCTCATAGGGAGAAAGGCATTATGGGATGGCAAAGTCAAGAATTAGCATAAAAGAAGACTCTCAAGGAGGATGCTTGCAACAGGGGTTTTAAGCATAGTTCTTGTTGCTGTTGTTCAGTGTCATATGGTCACATAACAGATCTGAACCTTGCTCTATCCTGTCCCATCTTCATCATCTCTGATATATTTGAGTTCATTGTTACAATCACTGTGTCCATCTATATTGTTGAGGCTCATCCTCTCTTTTGCTGGCTCTCCACCTTTCCTGACATATTTTTTAAAGAATTGACCCCTCCAGACAGCATGTCCAAAGTATATATAACAAAGTTTCACTCTCCTTACCTCTAAGGAGAACCTTGGATTCACTTCCTACAAGGCAGACTCGTTTGTTCTTTTGACAGTCCATGAGGTATTCAGTACTCTTCTCTAACACAGCAATTCAGCAGAATCAATTTTTCTGTCATCCTTATTCATTGTCCAACTTTCAGACACATAAGACCACCTTAGTCTTTAAACTGACATCCTTGCTCTTTAGCATTTTGAGAGGTTCTTGATAGCAGTTTCTCACTGCAATATGTTTTCTGATTTTTTTACTGTTTGTTCCCTTCACGAATGATAATATCTTTGACATAATCCTACAATTCACCCAGTCTTCGATCATTGTTGTTCAATGCCTTAAACTTATTCCTAAAATGAAGGTTAGATGTACAAATTTAATGAAGCAGTTGGTGACAGGACACACAAATTTAAGAATCATAGAATATAAATGGTATTAGACTAGGCTACTGTAGTATTTAGAAGAGGAACTAGAAAAATATTCTCAGTAGTTGAAACCAAGACTGTCCTTGGGAGCTCCATCTCACTTACTTTGGGCACATGGCCAGGAGAGAGTGGTCTTTGGAGAAAGACATCATATTCAAAAGGGTGTATGGATAGCACAGGAGAGGGAGATCCAGGATGAGATGGACTGATACAGTAACTAGGACTATGGGGGTTGGTATGTCAGAATTAGTGAGACTGGCTCAGGACAGGGAAGGTTTCAGAACTGTTCTATGTAGGGTTGTTAAGCATTGCAGGTGACTCAATGGTACGTGACAACAGTAACGTACTATGCCAGGTTTGGAAGCAGGAGTGACATCCACTTCCTAAACAATTTGCCTCTGGAGACTCTATAAACTTTGATAAATGTTCATAGTTATAGAAAGGCTTCAGGCCTTTGTTCATAGGGTCGCTATGAGTTGTGCTCGACTCGAAGGCAATCAACAACAACCACAACAACAGTTGCTTGTGAAGTAAAGGAGAATCCAGAAAACAGCATTAAAATGGGAGAAAAGGATACAATATATTTGAAGGACCATTTTTTTTTGTCAGATGCTGAGATTGAAAGGGATGAGGAATGGAAACTTATTTGATTTTGTCATCACGTGGGTCAATGACCACTTGACAAAAACAAGATACTTCGAGATAAAAATCTGCAACTGCATTAATTAATTTAAGCAAAGATCCTAAAGGAACGGAGAAAAAGAGAGCTGTTTCATTTACTATCCATGTGAGGGATGATTACCAATGTTTAAAAAGTTAGTATCAAGTAGATGTAAAAAAGTTGAAATATTTGCATATAGATAGTAAAAGGGTATTGAAACATAAACAATGATAGGCTAAAACTAAAACGATAAAGAGAAATATTTGTTAAATTTGTATGACACACAAAACCCACATGCAGAGTTATTTATAGGCAAAAACATCAAGTTCAAATTTATAAATTTTAACAAATAAAAAAGAAATTGAAAAAGTACAAATAAACTTGACAAATCCTTTCAAAGTTAGAAATATTGTTAACAACTTTCAACAGGATAAAACCAAATGGCCAAGATTATAGTGTAACATCAATACATAATACATTAGTTCAGTTATTGTTAACTAGAGCAAACCTTTAAAAAAATCTTAAAAAAATGCCCCAAACCTTGTACTAACAGCTGTTAAAATGTTCAGCTCCTTTCACGTATTAGTTCTACTCAAGGAAAATATTCCAAGGAAAAAGTTAATGGACCAAAAGCTTTATACTGTGAGGACAATAATTGTCATTATTCAAGCACCGAGTGTTATATGAAGAGTGTTGTATATACATACAAAACCATACACAAGTATTTGAAATTTAAACAATTCTTACTAAGTACTTAGCACATAGCTAAATTTGTAATTATTCATTCTGAGTTTTGTTAGTAGTAATTTCAATATTTATATACATGAGAAAGTCTAGAAATGAGTTATCAAAATTAATTATTATATTTTTAATAGTGACTATTAATAATAGAATCCTACGCTATCCTATGCTAAACTTGCAATGTCTGACATACTTGAATCCATTGCTGTAGTCACTATGTCATTTCTCCTGGTGGAGGTTCTTCCCCTCTTCCACTATCCTTTCATCTTTCCAAATATGATGTCTTTTTTTGGGAACAGCTTCTCCTAGCAATGTGTCTAAAGCATGTGTGACGAAACTTCAGCATCCTTGTTTTCAATCTAGAAATCTAGAATCACCTTCTCCAAAACATGTCTATTTGTTCTTTTGGCAATCTAGGGAATATCCAGTACTCTCTTTCAACGCCACAACTTAAAGGCAGTAATTTTCTTCTGTCATCTTTATTCATTGTCCAGATCTCAGATAACTAAATAGTAAGTAATTAAAAGCTATAGTCTGAAATTGTTTAGTCCATAAAGGCTTTATATTTATTCAATTACATTTCATGACCCTCTATCATGTGTCACTGGGAACCAGAGAAATAAAAAAAAAAAAGGTCCAAACATACAGGTAATTGCACAATGGATTGCTGAGTACTTAGATTTAAGCACAAGTCTTATAAACATACAAAAGACAACAGACTGTCAATGAAAAATGATTTCCCCAAAGAGCTGAAACTTGATTTATGTCTGATAGGAATGTGACGTTTACACTCATAATTGCAAGTAGAAGTTAATTTCCAGGAAAAAGCACAAGATTTTGGGGGAAAAAGATAAAAATGATAATTTTAGCACTGTATACTAGGTTTAGGCTATGAGTTAGAATAAGACCAGAATAACAGTCTTGTATAGAATGATAAGTCTTTTTTATTATATCATAAATTCAATGGGTAGGCATGCAACATTTTAAAGTATGTGAGTAAAATTATTTTTTTTTAAGCGAAGCTATTTCTCTCTGTCTCTCTTTCAGTAGAGAGGTCTAGTGGTGTATGGTTCAAATTCATCATCTGCTCCTTGGGCAAAAGATTAGCTATTTCCTTTTGTGCAATGATTTACAGTCTTTGAAAATGTGCTGGTGAATAAGCTAGTAGTTGATCATTACTATTGATTTAATAAACAGATTTTAGGAGAACAGGAAGATAGTGCAAATGTATAAAGAAGTTTAAATGTTGGTAGGTAAATTAGTGAGGATTATAATAATACCTTTTGAACAACAATGCCTTTGCTGGCTGGATCTCTTAGTTCAGAGGGCCAAAACCAAAGATCCAGCTGAGACATTACTGTGACCTCAATATCCACATCTGGAACATTATCCCACCATCAGTGGTGGATCTTAGCTGGAGAATTTC
>NW_006399892.1:4759578-4761457 GCF_000299155.1 Elephantulus edwardii | reverse complement strand
AACCAATGAAAAAGGAATAGTAGTTGGAAAGTAGAACTTGGCAACAGAAATGAGGCCAGAAATAATAAAATCAAATTTTGCATGAGCAACGATTAATTCATCATGAATACATTTTTTTTCTAAAACACAAATGGCAACTTTACACATAAACCACAACAGATAGACTGCATAGTAATCAGATTATCAGTATTTTTGGAAAGAATAATTGGAAATGCTCTGTATCTGCAGTCAAAATTAAGGAAGCTCTCTGCTCCCACCTCTCCCCCTTCTTGGGTCCCCATACATGTAACATAGTATTTCATTGTTTGAATGATCACAATTTCTCAATACATTCAGTTGTGGTTGGACATTTGGGCTGGTCGGGTGAAATAATAGATTTTCACACTTTGGTCAGTGGAGGGAGGGGAATATAGGAAATTGGAAAGATCTGTAAAAGACCTGAAAAGATAGGGTACTGACTGTCATAGTTCAATGGGGATTAATTTTATAAAACACAGTGCTTGGGAATGATTGTATGAGACATAATGTGAATGAAAAAATAGTATGAAATACAATGTATACAAACTTTGTAAGCAAATAACTATAAAATAAAAATGTATAATTTTTTTAAAAAACCTACTAAATATATCCCCCCAAAACAAATAAAAAACCCCTTAAAAACCTGGCCAGATGTTAATTTTTAACAGACTTGGGGAAAATGGAATTCCCAGAACACTTGATTGTTCTTATGTGAACTTGATTGTTCTTATACTTGGACCAGAAAGGAGTTCTCAGAACAGAGCAAGGAAACATTGCATGGTTCAAAATCAGAAAAGGAGTGTATCAGGGATGCATACTGTCCCCCTAAATTTCAATCTGTATGCAGAACAGATCATTATGGAAGCAGGGCTTTTTGAGGAGGAGTGTGGCATCAGGATTGGCGGAAGATTCATCAACAACCTAAGATATGCAGATGACACAACCTTGCTTGCTAAAACTGAAGAAGACTGGAGTGCTTGCTTTGTCAGGTCAAGGACTGTAGTCTTCAATATGGATTGAAACTCAACATCAAGAAGACAAAGATTCCCACCACTGGGCCAATTGGTAGCACCATGATAGATGGAAAAAACACCGAGGTTCTTAACAATTACAGCTTGTTCAGCTCCACAATCAATACTTTTAACACCAGCAGTTAGGAACCCAAAAGATGAATTGCATTGGGAAATCTGCTATCAGGGACCTCTCCAGAGTTGCAGAAAAGTGACGATATCAGTCTAGAGACTAAGATGCACCTAATCCAGCCTATGGTCTTCACAATTACTTGTTATGCTTCAGAGAGCTGTACAATGAATAAGGATGACAGAAGAAGAAACAATGCCTTTGAGTTGTGGTTCTGGAGAAGAGTCTTGAACATACCAAGCATGGATAATCAAATAGAAACAAATAGACCTGTCTTGGAAAGGCTGAAATCAAGTCTCTCTTTGGAGGCTAGGGTTGTGAAGCTCTGTCTCATATACTTTGGGCAGGTGGTCAGGAGAGACCAGTTCTTGGAGAAGAACACCATACTCCAAAGGGTGGAGGAACAAAGCAGGAGAAAAAAAAAACCCTGGACGGGATTGATACAGTAAATGGGACAGTGGGGGTTGGTGTGTTGGAATTAGTGAGACCGGCTCAGGACAGGGAAGGGTTCAGAGCTGCTGTGGCATTAGTGATATCATTGCTGATGTTAGGTCAATCCTGGCTGAAAGCGAAGAATAATCGGATGAGTGTGCATCTGTGCTTTATTGACTCTGTAAAGGTATTTGGGTGTGTGGATCCTAACAATTTAGTCTAATATTGAGAAGAATAGAAATCCCAGAACATTTAATTGTGTTCATGCAACACTTGTTGTTGTTGTTGT
>NW_006399892.1:4718312-4758823 GCF_000299155.1 Elephantulus edwardii | reverse complement strand
TGTGGGAGGAACAAGGGAATTTTGTTGTTGTTGTTAAGTGTCATCGAGTTGTAGACAACTCATAGCGACACTATGAACAAAAGACCTGAACACTTGTGAAACTTCCATCGTTTCTGTTCCTTAATATCTGTTTCAACAAGCAAGTCACGACAGCACAATACATTGTCGTGTTATTGATGGTGATTAGAGGACATTGAAAATATGACTTGAAGAGAACTAGAATCCTCCTTGAAATAGAGTCAAGGTTATTTTGTTTTTTTTTTTTTAATGATCCTTTATTGAAATACTTTTATCCGTAGTTCTAAGTTAGCTGGGCATTTCACAGCACCACTGTTGATGTTTTCTATGATTCACAAAGGTGAGGGACATGAACATTGCAGCTCACAGACTGGGTGGTTCTCAGTATGTATTTAATAGTTCTAGAGAGTTCTGTAGCTAAAGATGGATGTGCTGCATTTGTCAAACAATCCTTCAATCCCTGTTTCATCTGTGGCTTTGACTGTATGTATCATGACTGACCTTTCTAAGAAGGGTTGGTGAAAACCAAAGCAAGGATTATTGAAGACAGTTATACAGAAGCCAAAAGTCCACAACAACTTTTAAAACCTTAAAAGCCAGGGATAGTGTGCACGCAGAACCCCACTATCACAAATTAAGCAGTCGAGATTCCTATATTTGGGGAAACCACAGGGGTCAGCACAGCTGAGTACAATGGATGAGGCTTGTCCCGGGAAAAACACCTTCCTGATCATAGTGCTTTCTCTGCCAGGTAAGCATTGAGAATCAGATTTTTAAAAAATGTAAAAATTTTACACTGGTTTACCTACAAAGTTTGTTTACATTGCTTCTCACATCGGATTTCCCACACCTCCCCAACCCACCCCCATCCACATATTAAACCATGTGAATCCACAAGTACCCTTCCGCCCATCCCTGTCCCTCTGATACCCTATCTTACATCTTCATACACGTTTTACTACATATCTATTTCTGTAATAATGGTCATACAGTATTTGGCCTTATAGGACTGAGTTAGTTCACTTAATATAATACTCTCTAATCTCTCACAAGGTTTGCAGTGATTTACAAAAATCATTGCTCCTGTATGCTGCATAGTGTTATACCATGTGACTGTACCATAGTTTCTTAATCCGTTCTATTGTGGTTGGACATTTGGACTTTTACCATGTTCTTGCAATGGTTTATAATGCTGCTATAAACATTGGTGTACAAGTCTCCATTTGTGTCTTAGTTCTCATTCTGAAATAGAGTCAATTTTAGTGATGTGGGTGAAATATCGTTTTCAGGACCTTTATTTACTGATATTACACAACTCAAAATAAGTTGTAATAGCTACAAATACCTATTAATAATAAGATCATGAAATGTAAGAAGTATGAATTTAAGAATATTTGCAGCAATAGAAAATAGAAAAAGATGCATAAATATCAATATCCTAGACATTAGTGAGCCCCCAGAAACTGACATATTCATTTTGAATTTGCAGTCCTATAAACCATTATGTATGGTGTCCCATGATGTGAGCAAGTGTTGATTGCTGCAACCTGTCAGCTTTCTCTGGACTGGATTTTGTTTGAAGATTCATATGCACAAAGTTTCCATACCGAACAGAAGATTCTTCAGTAAGAGGAACTTACTCGTCCATTCGTAGTACTGATTTGATAGGAATTGGCAAATCAGAAACTGGCTGTGTAAAATGGGGTTATTAAGACATGAGGTATAAGTAGCTTTTTAAATGTAGCTTCATACATACTTTCATGAATGTAGTTATTAGTAAGGTGATCGTAAAGGGTAAATTAATTCTTTAAATAAGACACTTCCTCATGTGTAAATCCAGGGGGTGGTCAAAGGTTTAATGTTCAAAATGACTTTGATAGCTATTGAGCTTGACTTTACCACAGGGATGGATGTTGGTGTTGTTGTTGTCCTTGAGTCAGACATGACTCAGAGAGACCCTATGAACAAAATATCTGAATCTTGTTCTGTCCTGAGCCATCCTCACACTTTCTGACACATAAGAGCTCATTGCAGCAGTCACTATGTCAATCCACTTGGTTGAGGGTCTTTCTCTCCTTTATTGACTCTCCAGTCTTCCCAATATCATGTGCCTTTCCAAGGAATAGCACATGCTAGCAACATGTCCAAAGTATGTGAGGCAAAGTCTCATAATTCTAGCCTCCAAAGAGCACTCTGGCTGCACCCTTTCCAAGACATATCTGTTGGTTCTCTTGGCCATCCATCAGATGTTCAGTGCTCTTCTCCAACACCAGAGCTCAAAAACATCAACTCTCTTTCTGTCATCCTTATTCATTGTCCAGGTCTCAGATGCACAGCTAATAATCGGAAAGACTAGGGCCTGAATCAGACATCACCTTAGTCCTCAAACTGACCTGAGTAATTTGGATCAAACGGAGATGGAGGGAATATACAAAGTCACTGTACCAGAAAGAATTGATTGACACAAATATTTCGGGAAGTACCATATGAACCATATGAAAGGAGCCAATGGTATTGAAGGAGGATGTAGAATCTGCATTGAAGGAAATGGCAAAAAAATAAGGCTCCAGGAATCTATAGGATACCAATTGACTTGTTTTAATTAACTGATGCAGCCTTGGATACACTCACTAGTCTATGCCAGGAAATTTGGAGGATGACTGTCTCGCCAACTGATTGGAAGAGGTCCGTATTTGTTCCATTCCCAAGAAAGATGATCCAACTGAATGTGGAAATTATCAAACAGTGTCATTGATATTACATGCTAGCAAAATACTGCTGAAGATCATTCCAAAACAGCTGCAACAGTACATAGATAAGAAACGGCCAGAAGTTTTAGCTGGTTTAAGAAGAGGCCATGGTACCAGGGATATCATTACTGTTGTCAGATGACTCCTGGCTGAAAGTAAGAAATATTAGAACAATGTCTATTTGTGCTTTATTGACTATACAAAGGCATTTGACTGTGTGGATCATGACAAACTGTGGCTGACATTGAGAAGAATGAGTATCCCAGAGCACTTGATTGTGCTCATGTGGAACCTATCTCTGAATCAGGAGGCTATTGTGGGAATGGCGCAGGGGAGCTCTGCCTGGATTGTAATTGAGAAGGGAGTGTGCCAGGGTTGTATTTTCTCTCCATACCTATTCAATTCTATGCTGAGCAAATTATCCAAGAAGCTAGACTCTATGAAGAGGAATGTCAAATCAGGATTGGAGGGAGATTCATCAATAACTTATATTGTGCTGATGACACAACCTTACTTGCTGAAAGTAAGGAGGACTTGAATGCAGCCTTCAGTATGGATTTGTGTCTCAATATCAAGAAAACAAAGATTCTTATCACTGGACCAATAAGCAGTGTCATGATGGATGGACAGGAGATTGAAGCTGTCAACAACTTAATCCTGCTTGGTTGCACAATGAACATCCTTGGTACATGTATTACACTTGGAAAATCTGCAGGGGTGGCTTATTGTTATTGTTGTTAGATTCTGTCAAGTTGAGTCAAGTACGAATCATAGCCACCATATGAAAAAAAGATCTGAACTCAGTCCTGTCCGGCTTCATCCTCATACTTCCTGACACACAAGAGCCCATCACAACAGTCACTGTGTCAATCCTCCTGGTTGAGGGTCTTCTTCTCTTCGCTGACCCTCCAACCTTCCGAACCTCATGTCCCTCTCCAAGGAATCAATATGTCCAAAGTATGTGAGGTGAAATCTCATCATTTTTGCCTCCAAAGAGCACTCTGGCTGCACCCTGTCCACCACACAGCTGTTTGTTCTCTTGGCTGTCCATGGGTTGTCCAGTGCTCTTCTCTCACAGACAGCTCAAAAACATCAATTCTTTTTCTGTCATCCTTATTCATTGTTCAGGTCTTGGAGCATAATTAGTAATTGGAAAGATTATGACCCGAATCAGACACGTTAGTCCTCAAAATGACATCACTACTCAATAATTTGGAAAGGTCCATAACTGCAGATTTTTCCAGTGCAATTGACCCGTCAGTGTGTCAGTGGGTAGCAACTAAGGAGAAAGGTGGCTGAAAAGATGCTCCTTATCACATGGATAGTCAATGTAAGCATAATGGAATTTTGTAAGACTGATAGATTATTCATTGTAAAATTCCTTTGCTCAACAAGAGATATTGTAACTATACATTTGGAACTCATCAGTTGGAATGCATAGGAAATAAATTGACCACATTTTTTGAAAGAGGCAATGAAAAAGCTCAATATTGTTATTCAGACACAAGATAATAGTGTGACTTTTCACATGTAATTGCTTACATACAAGTTCTAATTGAATCTAAGTACTATTAAAACAAAACTATCAAAGTATAGCCTTGAATTATCTTACCTGAAGGTAGAAACCATGTCAAGAATACATTTAAAAACAAAAGACACTAATGATAAAAGACGAGACCAGATGTGGGATGACATTAAGAGCCTCAGACATAAGAAAACAAAATGTAATTAAAGATATAAAAAAGGGAGAAAAGACCAAAATTCATGTTAGAAGAGACTCTGCAACTTGCTGTTGAATATGGAGTAGCTCAAATTAGTGGAAGGAATGAAATAAAAGAACTGAAAAAACTATTTCAAAGGGAAGACAGAACAAAGTATTGCAAATGAATGTGTGAAGATCTGGAGTTTGAAAATGGAAATACACACTCAGCGTTACTCTGAGGAAAAATGGAGAGAGAAAAAAAGTCAATCTTAGAGTATTTATGTTGAAGGATTCTAAGCCAAAATACTAAACAAAGCAGAGAACATCAAGTGAAATTGAAAGAAATATACATAATCATTGTACCAGCAAGAACTGGTTGACATTTAACCATTCCAGGAAATAGAATGTGGTAAAAAAACCCCAAAAAACAAAACCCAACCAAAAACCAAAACTGGTGGAATTTAAGGAGGAAGTCTAAGCTGCACTGAAATTGTTAGCAGATAATTTGATTGATATCAACTGAGATGCTTCTATAAACAAATAATTATGGAAATTCTCATTCATCTGTGTCAATAAATTTGGAAGACACTTAACTGGTCAGTCAAGTGGAAGAAATCCTTAGGCGTAGTCCTTCCCAGGAATGATGATTCAAAGGATTATGGCAATTATCAACAAGTGTCATTAACAGCAACTACAAGTTCAATTTTGCTGAAGGTAATTTGAGAACATTTGTAGTATCCTAAACAAGTAAACTTTTGCTCTTAAAGAAGTGGTTTTAGGAGTACACCAACAAGAAATGATCAGAAATTTAAACCTCATTGAGAAGAAAACATTGAAACAGAAATAGCATTCTGGATATCAAATATATTTTGACTGAAAGCAAAGAAACATGTTTAAGTGTGTTTTATTGAATATGCAAAGGCATTTGACTATACGAATAATAACTGACCATGAAAAATACTACAAGAGATGGGAATTCCCAAACACTTCATGGTGCTCATAGGAAACTTTTAATAACCCAAACTATTATTTCAAGATGTAATATTTTGGGTAGAATAAGGTGGTGCTGAGTGCTTTAAAATCAAGAAAGAAGTATTTCACCATAATTTGTCATTCTATGTACTGAACAAATAATAGGAGAAGTTGGGCTATATAAAAAGAGTATGGTGTTGGGATTGGAAGAATGCTCATTAAGAACCCCTGATATGAACATGACACAATCTTTCTTTCAGAAAAGGAAGAGGATTTGAAATACATCCTTTTATATCGTCCACTCACTGCCATTCAGTTAATTGTTACTTATAATGATCCTCCACAGAGTTTCTGAGAATGTGTTTTTTTTTTCAAGCATAGAGCAAGTCGATTTATACATCCATCTATCCTGCATCTGCACATGTGCATGCTCTCAGTAAATCTCTACAGAAGAGACAACAGGGCTTCTTGTGTTAAAAATCCAAAATACAACTCTGACTTAACCACCACTAGGGCCGGACCAAAGTGTGACAGGAAACCACTACAGACCAGGGGCTCCCAGCCACAAGTAAAGGCATTGGGCTAGGCAGGGCTTGGGACAGTGCCACCTGCCCCTAGCCAGCTCCACAGCTCTGTCCAGGACTGGCGTCCTCGCCCCTTGGCCAGCCCAGGGCTGGGAGCAGTTATTCTCTGCCCACATCCTCCTGGGGCCTCTAGGAGGTGGTGGCATCCTTGGCCTTGGTAGGCTCTGACTCTGTCAGCAGGGAGATGGTCGGGTCCTCTGTGTAGTTGTCTCCCTCGGAGAAGTAGGAGCCATCCCCCAGCTCAAAAAGCATGGGCAGGTCACTGTCCCTCTGGTCCACGGGTCCAGGGTCCACCAGGAGCAGGGGTTGTGCTGTGTAGTGCACCAACTGCTTCCCTGAGTCCTCGCTATCGCCCTCAGCCTCCAGGGATCTGAGAGGCTCCTGGGGGGGTGAGTACCTCCTTGATGCTGGCCAGGCTTCTGTCCAGGTCCATCGGGCTCATGTCCGGGACAGTCCCTGAAGGTCTGCAAAGGTCCATCAGGGCGCTGGTGTCCACACTGAAGCTGTGGCTGCTCAGCATGGTCTGCAGGTTGTCCAGGTTGGAGTCCATGGTGTCCAGGTGGTCACTGAGCTTGTCCTTGTCCATGCAGGCCACACTCAGGCAGTTCTCTGGGGCTGAGGCAGGTGGGGGCGTGGGGTTGTGATCCTCATCCTGTGCAGGCTGGGTGGCTGAGGGGGTGGTAGTGGGTTCGCTATCCTGCAGAATGGAATTGATGAGGGCTTTGGGGGAGAGCGGTGTGTCCACCTCAGAGGACAGCGGCCCAGAGCTCACCACCTCTGCCTGTGGCTCTGAAGGGTGCTGGGCGGCTCCTCTTTGATGTGCACCCAAGCACTGCCAAACAGGGACCTCTCATCAATACTTCCACCAGAGACAGGTGAAGGGTTGGTGGGCGAGGGGCTGGCAGAAACCAGCTCCTCTGTCAGAAATGATGGGGCCAGTGCTGGTGTCTGGGGAGAAGAGGCTGGAGCTGCTATAGGCAGGAGTTGTTGCCTGCAAGGGAAGCTGCTGGCTGCATGGCCACCTCGTCCTCTGGCCACCCTGGTCTGCACCCATCCCACAGGCTTGCCTGTTGCTCACTGCCAATGGGGCCACAGTGTGGACATGCTCCAGTGAGTACTGCCAGCCATACTTGGTCATGGGGTGGGCTGCACCATCGCCCAGGATCAGGTTGGACGGCCTGCACCAAGGAGATGAGGAACTGGATGAGCTTGTGGACAACTTTCTGTTGCTGAGCATGCTTCTGCAGCAGGCTGGCCACCTCCCTCCAGAGGGCTTCATTTTCGTGCTTCCTGGCCAGCAGCTTGGAGTCCATGCTTTCCTGCTTCCCCACCATCAGCTGTCAGTTACCAGTCTGGTGATACTATTCTGGAGAATCTTAATGTCTTCATTCTTGAGGGTAGACTCACTGGTCATTTTCCTCTTGATGTGAGAAGCTGCTCCTGGCCACGCAGGAAGTATGGGTGCTGGGACTCAGTGTTGTTCTTCTCAGACTTGACCAGGGCCCCATGCTCGACGTGTCCAAGTCTCTCATGAGGGTCCACAGCTTGGTCAGGAAGGCGGGGACATTGCTGGGCGCTGTCATGCCGGGGGCCCACGGGCAGCTCCATATCCGACGGGGCAGGAGGAGGTGGAGACAGTGGCCCAGGGCAGAGGCCAAGGGCCCAGCTAACCCTCTGTCACAACCTGCCACCTTCGCCACGCCGTCTCAGCCACGCCCTGTGCACTCACTGGCCTGGGGCCTAGCATGGCCTCCGGCTTCTTGCTATGTGCACACTCTCGCTGACCTGAGAATGTAAATCTTTATCGAAGGAGACAACCTAGCTTTTTCCTGTGGGTTAAATCCCTCAAAAATTACTGCACACCTATGCTTATCGTGGCTTTGTTCACAATAGTAAGGAGTTGGAAACAACCTAAGTGCCCATCAAATAACTTATGGATAGAGAAGCTGTGGTATATTCACACAATGGAATACTATGCTACATTGAAAAACAAGGAACTCATGCAATATTATTCAAAATGGGTGACCCTGGAGGACATTATGCTGAGTGAAGTATCTCAGTCACAAAAGGACAAACACTACAAGGTGTCACTGTTGTAAAACAGGACTGACATTGGGTTGGGGGAGATTGAGAAATATGGGGATAAATAATGTATACTGCATTGAAACAGATGAGGGAGAAAACTGTTTAAAAGGGATATGTGATTAGGTATTTTTGTCATGACGGCAGTCCAGAGCGAAGGCTGTATAGTGGAGTGGACCTGGGGGTAGGGATTGTAAAACAACGAAAGAAGTTTTCTTTTACTTTTCCAAGAGGGTAGTGTATTGGAGGTGGGGGGGAGGTTGGGAGGGCAGAAACGTGCAACAATGAATGAATGGAAATCCAAAGTCTCTGTAAATTTTCACTGAAATGATAATAATAAATAGAAATAAATAAATAAGTATACATAATATAAATAATAAAAAATTTTTAAAAAGTTACACAATATGTTACAAGGGTTCTTTTAAATCATTGTTAGGTGCTGTCAACTATAACTCATAGCAATTCCATGAACAACAGATAGGTAACTTGTCTATCCCCCACAATTTTCATGATCTCTGCAATGCTCAAGTAAAGCTACACCCAGATAAACAGTTTGATTCTGTGTCACAAATGGAACACTAGGAAAATTGGAGGTTTTTTTGTGCATTGTGGGAGTTACCGAAGGATTTTTGCTAAGGGAATAACACATGTCAAAATGCTCACTCATTTATTCCTTGCTGTTGAGTAGGACTTGATTTGTAGATTACTGTCCTAAGGGAGGAGATTTCTCATCCTTCTCCTTTGAAGCCACTGGTGGATTTGAATCACCAAAGAGGTTTGGACTTTGGTTCAGTAGTACAATTGTCTCGTTAGAGCTCCGAAACAGAACCTTAGTAAAAGAAAAAAAAAAAGTAGAATCAGTCAGTATGGAATTTTATTCATAAATGTAATACATGAATTGAGAAAGAATATTGAGGCTAAGGAAATGACAAATGTGATAATCTGAACGAATATGAAGAAGAAATGTCTACAGACTGGTTTGAAAAGATGAAAACAAATCCCCTTGATGTAGACATGAGATAAAAGAAAATTGGGAAGAATTTTAGCCATCTGAACACAGCTACTGATTTATGAATTAGTGTTTGTATCTTGAATGGTACAAACAGTTTATACGTGGCTGCTAAATGAGAGACTGTATCTTTTAGTCCAGCCAGAAGCATCTCAGAAGAAAAAACGAGTGCTCTATTTAAAAAAAAAATAAAATCAATCAATCAATCTGTCCTTGATAACTCTATACAGCACACCTGTGTTCTGACACATGAGAACCCTCCATGATCTGGGATTTTGCAGGGAAACTGGCTTGGTTATGTGTTGGAATTACACTATTATACAATTTTTAAATGCTTGTTTTTGGGATTTGTGCTTATTGTGTTTTTGTCTTCAGAGGAGCATAAATTATTCATCTTTAGGCTGGCTTTTTAAAAAGTCTGCTTTTACTTTTGATATATCAAGAATATATCGCAGGTATGAAAAGAACATACTTTATGGTACTTTTTGCTTTCTTAAATATGTAACTTCTTGAGTGCCTCATTTGTAATTAATTAAAAAATGTAGCCTAGTGGCAGGAAACTGCACTGCAATCCCAGAGGTGCGCGGTTCAAATCCACCAGACGCTCTGCTGAAGAAGGAGGAACAATCGCCTCCTGTACCAGTCAGATCCAATTTGACAGTATACACATAAAAAATAATTTATATCAAGCATGATGCTCTAGGAATCTCTTCATTAATAAATACACATATTAAATAAGTTTAACTAAGTATTATCATGCTCTGTTTTTCTAGCTGGTAAAATTAGTTGACAGTTATACAGGATTTTCAATTTTTAATTAAAACCTAAGCTAAATCATTGCCGCAATTACTTTTAATTTAAATGATACGATGTTTCACTCACCAAGGATTTTTAATGAGATACTGTAAAATAGTTACATCTAGCCCATGGCAGTTGTTTTTAATTACTAATTATAATGACCAGTAATACACTGAAGTGCCTATTACTTTATATGAATAATTTGCTGGCAGAATTTATGCAATATTTTTATAAACTAATATAAAATGTATCAAATACATTGCTTTAAATGAAAACTCATACTTTTATCCAAAATACTGTCATAGCTGAAAGCATACTATTCATAACATATTAAAATAAGTTTTTTAGTCAGTCAATGTGTTTTCAGAGGCTGTAAATGGCAAGTGAGGAGATGGCCCATCTCCTGGGAGGCAGCTGATAGATTTAAACCACCAGAGATGCATGGATTTTTGGCTAGCAGTGCAGATTTCTGTAGGACTATGGTTGTTCTATATGCCTGTGAGTCAGAACTGAGTCATAGCTGACACTTTTACCCTGAGTTTTTAGAGGCAGTAAATGAAATGGGAGTAGATTGCCTGTCTCTTTTCCTCAGAGCAGCCTTTGAGTTGACAGTGCAATTCCTTACCACTAGGCCACGATATCTCCATTGAACTTCAACTCAAGAAGGCAAAGATTCTCTCCAGTGGGCCAATTGGCAGCACCATGACAGATAGAGAAGAAGATAAGATTGTTAACAATATCAACTTACTTGGTTCCACAAGCAGCACTCTTGGCACCAGCAGTCAGGAAATCAAGACAAATTGCACTGGGAGAATCTTCTGTCAGGGACCTCACCATAGTGCTGAAGAGTAAGGATATCTAGAGAGTGAGGGTGCCTCATCCAGGCCATGGTCTTCACAAGTACTTGCTATGCATCAGAAATTTGGACATTGATTAAGAATGACAGAAAAATCATTGCCTTTGAATCATGGTGCTGGAGAAGAGTATTGACTGTTAAGATAACAAATAGTTTGTCCTGAGAGGGTGAAACCAAGTTTATCCTTGGAGGTCAGTTAACCATTTGAAGCTCTGTTTAACATACTTTGGGCATGGAATCAGGGGGGACTAGCCCTTGGAGAAAGACATCATGCTTGGAAGGATGGAGAAGCAACACAGAAGAGGAAGACCCTTGATGAGAGAGATTGATACAGCAGCTGGGGTAACGAGGATGGGTGTGTTGGAGACAGTGAAATAGGCTCAGAGTAGGGCAGGGTACAGAGCTATTATGCATAGTGTAGTGAAGAATTGTCATTGACTCAATGGAACATAGCAATAACACCACCACACATGCATTCCAAATATATGTTCCTCAGTGGTAAAAATGGTTACTACACTTAGTTGCTAACTAAAACGTTGGAGGTTCAAGTTCACTCATTTTTGAAGAAATGTATGAAAATATCAACCACTGAAAACTCTATGAAGCACAGTCAACTCTTACATATATGAGGCAGCCATGAGTTGACATTGAATATAAGACAAATAGGGGTTATGAAAATAGATAGATGATAGATAGATAGATAGATAGATAGATAGATAGATAGATAGATGATAGATAGATAGATAGATAGAGAAAATTAAAACAACTCAAGTTAAGACTAGTACTAAATAATGTTTTATGTCAATCAGGTTAAAAAAATTTAAAACTATAATCACTTTGATCATCTACTCTTCCATCCCAGAGTCCTTGATTTATTTATTGTATGTATTGTCTATATATTTGGGGGGAAAATTCTGCCTTACTTCATTGGTTTTCTTTATCCACTTCCCTTTTGTAATCATAAGGAGTATTATTTAAAAAAAGCTATGGCATCATTTTCTTTGTTCCCTTTTTTCTTTCTTATTCCTCTTGCAGAGGTAAATTCCCCATATTTTTAAATATACATGCTTTTTGCCCAATTTCTTCTTGGGTTTAATGGTGATTTGCCATCCACTCTACCCTACCCTGGTTGTTTAGAAATAAAGTTGACTTTGGCACATTATTCTGAAACTTTAATCACAGTTTGTAGACATGAAAAACATTAGAAGGAAATACGAGGTCTTTTAAATCAGCTAGCCTAGGATATGAACAAAAAAAAAATGTGACAATATGAAGGAGTTGGAAATTGAACAACTACAGATCCCACAAATAAAGCAACAAGGCAAATAGCAATGACAATTTGAAAGTTTCAAAGAGAAATACTTCAGAGTAGCCAGTTCCCATTGATTTTTATGAATGTTACTGTACCTTGAAATAAGCTTTTTGCAGTCACATACTGATCTGATAGATTTAGTCCCCTATTAGGGACCTCTGGTGGCGTAATCCATAGGGAGTTGTAATGCTAACCCAAATGCGGAAAATCTGTTAGTTCAAATTTACCAGTGGCTCTGAAGGAGAAAGATGAGCAATCTCTTCTTGTGTAATTCATAGGTCAGAAAACCCATTGGAAGATCAGTTATGAGTTGATTCCAACTCAGCAGTAATTATTGTGATTACAGAACCACTCTACAATACAGAGTCAGTAATAAGACTGGTGAGAGTGAAAGCAAGATTGAAAGACAAATGTACCTGGAGGCAAGGAATTCAATCTCTTTTTTAGAGACATTGTATCAATCCATGGTGGAGGACTCTGCCAACAATTTGCTGCCGCATGTTTTTGAGACAAACATTGTACCTTCTTAGAGGGAGTGTGGGTGACAGTCTCCTATCTTATATTCCAGGCAACCATCAAGTTGTCCCAGAGCAGCAGTTGTCAATCTGAGGTGAGGACAAGTGTTCCTTTGTCCATCCACCTTAAAATGCCCTGGGCACTCACCTAAATAAAATATTCTCCATGCCTGGGCTAGTTAGGCTTTTGCTAGCGGCAGAGCTTAAAAAGCAAATGAAGCTTTCCCATGCTAATAATGTGTAGTTTGCAACTATGATGGAGGATGATGGTGATTTGGGAATGAGAAAAAGTACAGGGCAGGATAGACTTTGTTACTGTGTCTGAAAGGAGAGACCAAATCTCAGAGGAGGCATGGGAGGCGCTAACAGACAGTACTGCACAAACTCCCAGGGCTCTAAGCTTTTACAATGTGTCCACTATCCTGTAAGAGATAATTTATAAAACCAAGATAAAATTATTAGGAATTTCAAGATGTAATTGTATTTACAGAATTTGTCTGCACTGGATACATGCCCATGAAGTTGCCCTTCACCTCATAATTTCCCTTGACAGCCATTATTAAAATGATAATAAATATTTAATTAACCTATTAATTAAAGAGCTCTGATGGCCTAGTGGTAAGGAGCTGTGCTGCCAAGTTGAAGGCATGTGGTTCAAATCCACAAGCTGCTCCTCAGAAGAAAGATGGGCAGTGGGTCATTGACCCCCTTACGATTTATTGCCTCTGAAAATCCTGCTGGAGGGTCAGTTCTGACTCAGCTGTATATAATACCAACAATTGATTAAAACTTTGTGCCTATCTTTTCTTCCAGGTTAAATATTTCAGGAAAATAAAGATTACCTATGCTTAATTTGCTTTATCTCTGTTTTTCCAAATGCCTTTTATAGCACAGTCTTCTGCCATATGCTTAATTCATACCATTTTCATGAAAGAGTAAGAAAGTGTTATTTGTTGGACTCTACTACTTCCATCCCCCTCCCCCAAAGAGTTGTTATTGATTGAAGAATAAGTGGTGACAATAACAGAAAAACAGTTCTTGTTAGGTGATGTTGAGTTGAATATGACTCACAGCGACCATATGAACAACAGACCTGAAACCTGTTGTAGCCTGTGCCATCTTCACTCTTGACACACGAGAGCCTATTGTGGAAGTCACCATGTCAATCACCTGGTTGAAGGTTTCCCTCTCCTTCGCCGACCATCTACCCTTCCAAGCATCATGTTCTTCTCACCACTGGGCCAATTGGCAGCACCATGATAGATAGAGAAGAGACTGAGGTATTTAACAATTACAGCTTGCTCAGTTTAACAATCAACACTCTTGATAGGGAGGGAATCAAAAGACAAATTGCACTGGAAAGATATATTGTCAGGGAGCTCTCCAAAGTACTGAGAAGCAACAATGTCAGCCTAGAGACTAAGGTGTGCCTGATTCAAGCCATTGTCTTCACAATTACTTGCTATGCATCAGAATACTGAACAATGACTAAGGATGACAGAAAAAGAATCAAAGCCTTTGAGTTGTAGTGCTGGAGAAAAGTCTTAAAAATATCACAAAACACCAAAAATATAAATAAGTCTGTCTTGGAGAGAGTGAAATCAAGCTTCTCTTTGGAGGCTAAGATTTTGAAATTCTGTCTCATACTTTGGACGTGTGACCAGGAGGGACTGGTCCTTTGAGAAGGATATCATGCTCAGAAGGGTGGAGGGACAGGACAGTAAAGGAAGACCTTGGATGAGATAGATTAATGCAATAACTGGGATAATGAAGGTAGATTTGTTGAAGTCAGTGAAACTGGCTCAGGATAAGGCAGAATTCAGAGTGTTACACATAGGGTCACTATGAGTCACAGGCAACCCGATGGCACATAACAACAAGAAGGAACATGTCCAAAGTATATGAGGTGAAGCCTCATCATCCTTGCCTCCAAGGAGCACTCTGGTGAACCCTTTCTTAGATAGATTTGTTGTTTTAAAAGTCCATGGGATGATGTTCAGTTTTCTTCTCCAATACCATATCCCAAAGGCATCGTTGATGAGTCTTCCTCCAATTCTGATACCACATTCCTCTTCATAAAGCCCAGTCTCACAAATGATCTGTTCTGCATATAGATTAAAAAAGTATGGAGACAGGATGCATTGTAGATGCACTCATTCCCTGATTTTGTACTATTCAGTGTTTCCTTGCTCTGTTCTGACAACTGCTTCTTGGTTTTAGTAATTTTTTTTATATCAAATTTCAAAGGTCTCTGTTCTTATTCCTTGTCCAGCTTTTGCATGCAGATGAGGCAATTGAAAATAATGAGGACACTTCAGTCCATAAAGTGACATCTTTACTTCTTACCACTTAAAAAAGTTATTTTGCAACATATGGAGTTTAGTCTCTTTAGAAGTAAGTATGTAGCTAACATAGTGGAGTGGACTTGAGGGGAGGGATTGAATAACAATGAGATAATTTTTTCTTTTACTTTTCGAAAAAAATAGTGAATTGTGGGGAGGGGAGACAGGAAGAAAAGTGCAACAATGAATAAATGGAAAACCAAAGTCTCTGTAAACTTTCACTAAAATAAAATTTAAAAAAAGTAAGTATGATGAAACTTCATCTCACTTACTTTGGATGAACTAGTCTTTAGGAGGAGATAACATTCTGGGAAAGGTAGAGAGGATCATCAAAAAAGAGAGAGGAAGACGCTAAACAAGGTGGATTGATTGAAACAGTGATTATAACAAATAGGCTCTAGCATATCAGAGATAGTGAGGATGGCATAGAGAGAGCAAGGTTTAGATTTGCTGTTTAGAGTGTTTCTGTGAGTCGAAGCCAACTTGATGCACCTAACAATAACAACAATGTGGTTTATTTGCATAACTTGATGCTTTGACAATCAATGAGTAGTGCAAATAGTCAGGCTTTAGCTAAAAGTTGACAAACATCATTCAGAGGTGCCTTTGAAGAAAAGTCTGGTGGTTGGCTTCTGATAGGTCATAGCCATGAAAACTCTTGAGTAGTTAAGGTTTTCTGCTTTTGAAAGGTCATTGCCACCACAACCCACAGATAAGGGTGCTGTGAGGCGGAATCAACTTGATGACAACTGCAGTTTTAGTATGTATATTGGAAATTATTAATTTTGCCTGCATGAAATACACATAAATCAAGCAATATCTTAGACTAATTGCATATGTCACGTTCTTCTTGTTGATCGTAATTGACCTCATGACATTGTTATATTGGCGGCATTATAGTAAAGCTCTGTATATCCTCACAAATCTCTGCGTAGAAACAGCAGGCACATGTTTATTTAAAATGGAGAATATTCTGCTCCCACCTCTCTGTTCATTCTGTCTGATGTAATAATTGGGCCATCAAAATAATGAAATAGCTTTTGTTCATCATCTTCTCCTAATCTTTCAATTTTAAGCAAATTTCCTCTTTTGTAAGCATTCAAGTCTGCAAAAGACATGATGCTTCTGAATGTCTAGGCACTGGGAAAACTGTTAAATGCTGAAAATTCCACTTGATGATATATGGAATATGTCTCACTGTAAGTGTCATACTGACAGATGTAAACATATACCAAAAATATAGTAATTGAGAAATTAACAAGATAGTGGTAGAAAACATAGTATACAATTATAAGAAGGGAGTACATTAACATAGACTCACATAAGTCCTTCAATTTGCAACTTTCGATATGCATTGTATCTCACCATCAAGAAAATAAAAATCCTTGCTACTGGACAAACAGGCAACATCATGATGGATGGAGAAAGGATTGAAACTGTAAACGACTGCTCTCGTCAGTCAGGAAATCAGGAGATGTATTGTACTGGGAAAGTCTGTTGTCAGGGGATCTCTCCAAGGTGCTGAGAAATAGTGATGTCAATTTGAGGACTAATGTGTGTGTTTTCCGTCACTTGCTATGCATCTGAAAGCTAGACAATGACTAAGGATGACAGAAGAATTTATGCCTCTGAAATTTTTTATTTTATTTTATTATTTTATTTTATATTTTTATTTTTATTTTTTTGCCAAAAGAACAATCAGTTATATCCTGGAGAAGGTGCAGCTAGGGTGCTTCTTGGAGGCAAAGATGATGAAGCTTTTCTCACATATACTGTTCATATTGTTAGAAGAGGTTATTCCTCGGAGAGGGACATCTTGCTTGGGAAGGTGAAGGGATGGTTTAAGAAAGGTAGACCTTCAAGAAAGCGGGTTGTCATGGTGACCATGGCTTAGCAATGGGCTTGAGTGTGCCAGAGTTTATGAGGATGGCACAGGATAGGGCAATGTTCAGATTAGCATATGACCCAATGTTCATAGGATCTCTGTCAGTTGTACTTGACTCAATGTCACCTAAAAACAACATAGGTCTTTTCACTCTTATATAACTTTGTTTGCATGTAGCTGTGTTAGAAGTAATAATGTTCATAAGTATTTAAAGAACAATAACTCCTGAACTATGATATACTAAGATCTATATTTAAATATTAGCCAATGAAGACATCATGAGTTACCATACAATAGTGTCAGATATTTTGCTTGAATATGAGCATCTAGGTTGGAAACCATTCAAAACTTATGGACTAGAATATACCAGTGATATGAGTATAGATTGAGGTCAGGCAACAGGGCAACTAACAATAGAGATAGCTTCCAAAGTACTTAAATAAGAATGAATTCGTCAGTGACCCATTCCTCTTCATATAATTCAGCTTGTTAAATTATTTGCCCAGTATATAAATTAAATATATGATACAATCTTGACACACAACTTCTCTGACTTAAACTTTACTATATTTATCTTCTTTTATATTCTGACTGCTGATTCAAAATTCATTATGGCTCCACACGACAATAATTAAGTGCTCTGGAATTCCCATTCTTCCTAATGATATCCATAATTTGCCATGACCAACACAGAATGCTATTGTAATCTGCATAAAACACAAGGTAACATCTTTCTCCTGTTTTTTTTTTTTTTCCTTTTAGGTAAGATCTACCTCTTCTTGATGAATTTGTGGCAGTTCCCGGTCAATTTACTGCTCTAGCTGTTTTAAATAATCTTTAGTAAGATTTTACTTCTGTATGATATTAATGATATTGTTAGAGATGATTTCTACATTTTGTTGGATAAGTTTTTGTTTTTTTTTTTAATGTGAACAAATAGAGATCTCTTCCAATCAACTGGCCAGGTATCTGTTTTCCAAATAATCTTGGCAAAGAGGAATGAGCATGGCCAGGGCTGCATTTATTTACTAAAATATCTCAGTTAGTATTCCATAAATTCCTGGGGCATTATTGCCAGTTCCTTCAGTGCAGTTTGTGTTTTCTCTCTTTCTACAGTCTTGATCTTATGTTGCCCCCTGACATGTGTGGCTCAATGTCGGTCAAATCTTTTTGGTACAGTGATTCTGTGTATTCTTTCTGTCTTCTTTTTATTTCTTCAGGCGTGTACAATATTTTAGAAGTATTTTTAGGTGCTGTTGAATCGAGTATGACCTATAGAAATCCAAGGACAACAGATCTAACTCTCTCCTGTTCTGTGCCATCATCACACTTCCTGATGCCTCAGAACACATTACGGTTGGACATAAACCCCTTTATGTTCGAGACTAAAGACTTCAGGTTTTTTTTCTGTTATTTCAGCTTACAGTATGTTTAGAGTGTTATTGTCTTTTAGTTTCTAACTATATATAGTTCTTTTCTTCCAAATTTTAATAATTTTATTTACTAAAATCTTAACCCAAGTTCTTTGCACATTTTGTCATAATAATTTGTCTTCTCAAGATGTTGTTTAAAATCTTCTGTTTAGCTCTTTCTTGTCTTTTGATTTATTTTTTAACTTATGTTTTTATTATTCATATAAATTGTGTTTCATGCATGTACATTGCTTTTTACACAGTCTTTCATTTACCTTATGTTTTATTTCTATTATGGGGCCTCTTACAGTCATCTTACAAACAACTGCTTTTGTGAATATAGCCAGCTACTTCATGTCTAATGCTTTAATAGTCTCTCCTATTAGATAGATAGTCCATTTATGATTTGCTCACCCCATTGAAAAGGCATTTGTGTAGATCACAACAAATCGTGGCTAACTTTGGGAAGAATGGGAATCCCAGAACATTTGTGCTCATGTAAAACCTATACCTGGATCAGAAAGTAGTCTTTGGAACAGAACAAGGAAACATAGCATGGTTCAAAATCAGGAAAGGAGTATGTCAGGGGTGTGTCCTGTCCCCAAACATTTTCAATCTGTATGCAACAGCTCATTTGGGAGGTTGTGCTTTACTAGGAAGAATGTGGCATCAGAATTAGAGGAAGACTCATCAACAACCTGTCTTATGCACACGATACACCCTTGCTTGCCAAAACTGAGGAGGATCTGAAGCATTTGCTGCAGAAGGCTGAGGATGGCAGTTTCCAATATGGATTGAAGTTCAACATCAAGAAAAAGAGACTCTCACCACTGGGCCAATTGGTAGTGCCATGATAGATGGAGAAGAGATTGAGATTGTTAATAATTTTATCTTGCTTGGTTCCACAGTCACAGGAAATAAAAATAGAAACTACATTGGCAAAATATTCTCTTAGGGACCTTTCAAGAATGCTGAAGAGCAACGATGTCCATCTAGAGCCTAAAGTACACTTAATCCAGGCCATCGTCTTTGCAATTACTTGATATGTGTCAGAGAGTTGAACAATGAATAAAAATGTCAGAAGAATGGATGCCTTTGAATTACGATGCTAGAGATTATTGAACATAGCTTCGACTGCCAAGAGAACAAACAAGTGTGTCTGAGAGAAGGTGAAACCAGCTTCCTTCTGGATACAAGGATCTTGAAGCTCCATCTCATATACTTTGGGTACGTTGCCTGGAAGGACTAGTCCTTGGAGAAGGACATCATTGTAATTGTGGAAGGATGGCATAGGATGAGATGGAACGACAGAGTGACTGAGGTACTCAGTACAGATGTGTCAGAGACAGTGAGCTAGACTCAGGATAGGGCATAGTTCTGAGCTGTTGTGCATAGGGTCGTTATGAGTCATAAGTGACATACAAGACATAACAACAACAACCAAACCAGTACTCTAAGGAAATAAACATGTCCCTTATGCTGAAGGATCCTCTCTTCAAGTTGGAAACTGAACATTTGCATCCACAAGTAAAGACCAATCCAGAGCAAACTATCAAATTGTGGCAGCAAGGATGTTCCTTTTGTCATCTGGTTGGCTTCTGGTCAACCCACCCATCCATTGTTAGGTTCAAATGGGTATCAGCTGTAAGCTCAGGAGCCCAGTCCTCTCACTGTTTTTCAGCCCTATTGGTTGGTCCCCTCAAGTCAAGTCAACCGGCCAGGGGTCCTCACCTGCTTCTCAAGCCATCAACCTTCCCTGCACAACTGTGTTGGTAGATGCGCAGCACTGAAGGAACATGTCCAAGCAAAATGAAGAAGAATTGATGCCTTTGAGTTGTGCTCAAGAAGTGTATGGAACATACTGTGGACTGCCAAAAGAATAAAAAGTTCTCTCTTGAAGAGTATGAAACCAAATTTCTCCTTGAAAGCTAGGATTTTGAAGCTCCATCTCACATCCTTTGGGCATGTGGCCAAGAGAGACTGGATAAGAACATTACGTTCAAAAGGATGCTGGGACAGCACAGGAGAGGAAGTTCGCAGAATAGATGCATTGATACAATAATGGATAATGAGGGTAGATGTGTCAGAGTCAGTAAGACTGGCTCAGGATGGTGCATGCTTCAGAGCTGTTGTACATACGGTGGCTATGAGTCTTAGGGTACTAGATGGTACATAACAACAACAATTTACCAAGTGGGAAAAGAGAGACAGTCTCCTCCTATTCAATTATATATAGTCTTTAAAAAGACTTTTAAAAAGTCAGTTTTGTGTTGGTTCTAAATAGGGAACACATAACAACAACAACAATTACAATAACAATTTACCAAAGTTTGAGAACAAACAAAAATCCTCACCACTGGAAACACTTAAGATCATGAGAGGTGAAAGGAAGATTAAAGTTGTCCATTATTTAATTTTACTTGGATCCCCAATCATCATCCTGGTAACAGAAGTCAAGAAATAAAAACAACAACGAAAAAACACCCCCAAAACCCAACACCAAACCAAACCAAAATAAAAAACAAAACGCAAAACTAAACCTTATTGCATCAGGATAATCTATTATCAAGGACCTCTCTAAATTTCTAAAGAACAGTTGTTATCAATTTAAAGACTAAGTTGTGCCTGATCCAAGCCAGGGTATTTTCAAATATTTCTTATGGACCTGAAATTTGGACAATGAGTAAAGATGACAGGAGAAAAATTAACACCTTTGAATTGTGATTGGAGAAGTAGTAAATATCCCATGGATTGCCAAAAGGAAAAAATAAATCTATTTTGGAGGAAATATAACCAGGGTACTCTTTAGAGACAAAGTTGGTGAAACTTTATTTCACATACTTGGCACATACTGTCTAGAAGAATGATGTCCTTGGAAAAGGACAAAGGTGGAGGTTCAGAGAAATAGATAGACTCCTAACAAAATGGATTGACACAGTGAGTGTGACAATGAGAATGAGCACATCAGAAATTGTGAGGATGACACAAGGTAGGAAAAGATTCCTATCTGTTGTGTACAGGGTCACTGTGAGTCATAGTTGACTCAATGGCTCTGAAAAACAATAACAACAATTTAGACAAAACTCATTGTCAAGGAGTCAATTTTGATTCACTTTGATGTGAGAGAAGAGAGGGAAACTACTGACATAGGCTTTCCAGATGGTAAATCTTTAAAGAAGCAGGCTGCCACATCTTGGTGTGGTCAGTAGATTAGAACCACTAATCTTTTAGTTACCAACCCAGTGCTTAACCATTTCAACACCAAGGCTCCTTGTACTGATTGAAAATAGTTTTAATGCTGTGCTTGACAGACATCAGACTGCTATAATATTCACATTTTCTTAATTATACATACCTGTTTTTCCCTTTTCCAATCCCAGTTTTTTACTGCATTTTAACCAAACTATTTCCTCCTCATCACCACTTATTTCTTATGCAAATCCACTAACAGATTTCTTATTATAAATGTCAAGAAGGGCTCTGGTGACATTAAGACTCGTGACCCGAGGGTGTTAAGAGCATTAAACACTTAGAAGAGATAAACTCTAATATCTGAATGGGTAAATGGCTTGGTCTCTGAGACCTTTTTGTGTTTGTTTCTTTCAAACAGGTGTACTAATAATATATTCTACTACATTACCCTTGGGTGGAAAGCTTTACATATATAAAATGCTTTACAAATGTTAATTAATATTAATAAAAGCCATATGGCAAAAATAATTTATGTTTGGATTCAACCTGGCAAACTTTCCTAATATTCATTCCCAAAGCATGGCCAACTAATTTCCATTTCCACACAGAGACTCATGGCAAGCTCAGAGGATATGGGCATAGGCAGGCATGAAAAACCAACTCTGGGTAGTGCCAAGATTAATAACTGTGTGAACTAAGAAAAGTTAGTTGGCTTCTTGGTGTCATAGTTTTGCTTGCTTGTTTATTGATTTGTTTTACGTTTTCAGTGGTGCAGGTTTCCTACTTTATAGGTTGTTGTGAACATTACATGGGTTTGTGTAAGTAAATCTTATCAAACAGAGCCTGAAAAACAGTAATTGCTCATCAAATGTTAGTGTCTTGTTATTAAGCATTTTTAAATTAAAGATGTGGGTTTTTTTTAAGAACTTCATGAGTGTAAAGACCTGGAGCAATATCATAGGAATCTTATAATTAACAATTTCTGCTTCATACCCAAATACTACAATCAGCCATTGTCTAAAGCACATAATTGTAGTTTTGTCTTCTGGCAATAGCATTTTGCCTTGGTTTGATTAAATCTAGGGTGAAAAATTTTCAATTGTTGAGTTGGCTGATTTAATCTTAAGATTTAGCACTAAGATAATTACTCATTGCTGCTTTTATGATTAACTTTGGCTTATATCCATTTCTTTCCAAACAGAATAACACATTTTAGGGAAAACCAATATGAAGGCTTCCTAAGACAAGGAAAAGACAAGGATAAACATGTTTTTTTCCTTAGCAGAGTAATTTATAAAGTTACCTGTTGACATAATCTATCAATATTTAAATTGATCATATTGTGGTTGTTGTTGTTAAGTGCCATCGAGTCACCTGTGACTCATGATGACCCTATGTACAACAGCTCTGAACCTTGCTCTATTCGGAGCCAGCCTCACCATCTCTGGTACACCTACCCCCCATTACTCCAGTCACTGAGTCAATCCATCTCATCAAGGGTCTTTCCCACCTGCGCTATCCCTCCACCCTCCCAAGCATATTGTCCATCCCCAAAGACTGGTCCTTCCTTGTAACAAATTGATCATAGGCACATCAAAATTGCATTGGGATCTCACAAGTCTCCACTTAATTATATAATTGCAGAAGGTTAGTACTGGATGGGATTTAAAGATATTCTGGCCTGATTGACTTCACTTCAGAGAAGGCTAAGATTTGTTCAAAGATCCACAACTGGTAGTTTTCTTCAATAACAAGTTTCCTGACTGCATGGAGGGCAGAATTTTCTGCTTTTGTTGTACAGAACGGTTGAGTTAGTTTTGACTCATAATCGCCCTAAGGACAACAGAATCCCTGTCTGTCTGTCCTGTGTCATCCTCACAATCTCTTCTTAGTAATTTTTTATTTAGTGCCCTTAATATTTAGAGAAGGACACACATGTGGGCACATTCAATGTTTAATAACGTTTTTACAATTTTATCAACATTTTCCCCCTGAAAATTGCACTAAGAGTGTTGAGAAGCCAAAACAAAGGGAAAACATGTCAAAGTAAAAGAGATCAAAAGAAGATTTCAAAGCACAACTTGAGAAGACAAAGCAAAGTATTATGGAATGTGCAGAAAGCTGGAATTGGAGAATAAAAAGAGAGGAATTCGCTCTGAATTTCTCAAGCTAAGAGAACTGAAAAAACAAATTAAAGCCTCTAAACGCAATATTAAAAATGCTATGGGTAATATATTGAATGAGCCACAAAGCATCAAAAGAAGATGGAGGGAACATAACAGTGTTACTGTACCAAAAATAACTGACTGGGGAAAAGAAAAAAAAAAAGAACTGACTGACACTGAAAAATTTCAGAAAGTACCATATGAGCAGCAGCTCATGGTAATAAAGGAGGAAATTGAAGCTGTTTTGAAGGCATGGGAAAAAAAAAATAGGCCCCAGGAAGGATGGAATACCAATTCACTTGTTTCAATTAACAGATGCAACCCTGGATGTGCTCACCTGTTTACTCCAGGAAGTTTGGAGGATAGCTATCTGGCCAATGGATTGAAAGAAGTTCATATTTGTTCCTATTCCTAAGAAAGGTTATCCAACAAAGTGGGGAAACTATCGAATAATGTCATTAATATCCCATGCAGCAAAGTGTTTTTGAAGATCATTAAAAAAACATTTAGAATAATACATAGATAAGGAAATTCCAGAAGTTCAAGCAGGATTTAGAAGAGGTTATGACACCAGGGATGTTATTGCTGATGTTAGATGGATTCAGGCTGAAAGTAAGGAATGCCAGAAGAAAGTTTATTTATGCTTTATTGACTAAGAGAATACATTTGACTGTGTGGATCATAGCAAGAGTAACATCGAGAAGAATGGGAATCCCTGAATACCTAACAACAAGAACATTTTGTTCAAAGAATGAATGGTGATTTAAATTCAGAGAGAACTATTTTGACTATATCCCAGGTATATAGTTTTAATCTTACCCCAAGTTCTGACTCTGATGTTACATGTTGGTCTAAAAAAGAAAAAAATCTCTCTGATTAGTGGTTGTTAAGGTTGAATTGAGCAAATATTGTTCCATACCTGGTGAGATTTTGAGCTTTATTCTTCCAATGGATTAGTAGTTAAGGTTTTATTTCCCCGTCAAAACACATGCCTGAAAAATAAATCGGTTGACTGTAAATTGGGTAAGCTCCATGTCCTTGCCTTACCTTGTCTTATTATCTTTTCTTGTCCTGTGACTTATGTCCTTGCTAGCTGTTTCATGAATAGGACTCCGCTGTGCACTGTGTTGCTCAGTGATGGGCATCTCTATCGGTAACTTGAGCTAGATGCAACTGCTTGTCTTGTCTGGTCCTTTCTCAGAATACTTGATTTTCCTTTGATCACCTGCCTCACTTTGGGGATGAAAGAGAGTTAGGATTTTTGACTCAGTTGGGCATACTTGTTGCCAGTCCTCTATCTGCCTCCGCTGCTCACAATGCAAATTGGGTTTTCATTCAACCATTCATACATTTTTATTTATAATGTTAATTATGATATCCCAAAGAAATCAACCTCATTCTACACATTGCTTCCCTATGGTTCTTTTAAAAAAATTATTATTATTATTATTAATTTTAATTAAAATGTACAGAGATTCTGGGTTTCCATTCATTCATTGTTGCACTTTTCTCCCTGCCCACCCCTCCCCATCAGTTTGCTCTTCTTTTTGAAAAGTAAGTCTTTGATTGTTATACAATCCCTCCCCCTAAGTCCTCTCCACTCATCAGCCTTCAGGAGTAAATAATATTTTAAAGTGAGACTTTAAACCTTGTGATGTTGGAGAAGAGCACTGAAGATCCCATGGACAGCCAAGAGAACAAACAGCTATCTCTTGAAGCGGGTACAGCCAGAGTGCTCTTTGGAGACAAGAATGATGAGGCTTCACTTCACATACTTTTGGTATGTTGCGAGGAAGGGCTATTCCTTGAAGAAACACACAGTGCTGGGAAGGGTGGAAGGTCAGTGAAGAAGAGGAAGACCCTCAACCAGGTGGATTGACATGGTGACTACCACAGTGGGCTCTTGTGTGTCAGGAAGACACAGGATAGAACAGGGTTCAGATATTTTTGTTCATAGGATCACTACGAGTCATACTCGATGCGATGGTACCTAGCAGCAATAACAAAACTGTTGTGATGGTAAAGCTGTACTTGGTTATCTCTATTTCTTGTAGGCAGTTGTTCTTGTGTATCATTGAGTCAGAATTGATCCATAGCTTATCCTCCAGTGGGTTTTCAGAGAAAGGAAATCGCACAGGAGGAGACTGCCTATTTTTCTCCTGTGAAGCATCTGGTGGCTTCTAATTTCTTGTCTTTGAGTTGGCATTGCAATTCCTTGCCACTAGGCCAGTAGAGCTACAGCTAGTATGATTTACACTCTGTCAGATATTACTACAGCCCTGGAAAGCATTTTTGAGTTTATCTCATCATGTTACTGTGGCTGAGTCTCATTTTTTACCTTTTTCCTTCAGAAAGCAGGATGTCAAAAGCAATCTCTGTGTAGTAAGTTGATAGTTGGGCTGTTAATAGAAAGGTCTGCAGATCTAATTCCCCAGCTTCTCCACAGGAGAAAAATGATACAGGCTCCTCTCCTTAAGTTTATCAATCTTCAAAACCTGGTGGATAATCACCATGAGTTGGAATTGACTCCATAGCAGTCAGGTTTTTAAAATTTTTCTTTTGGATTATCTAATATAAGAATGGGATATTGCTTTATGGTATTAAAAAAGTCATTACATTAATGCCTGTAGAATGGACTATAAGCCTGGTACGTAGTAACCACTCAACAAATATTAATTACTAAATCATGATGGATAAAAAGAATGATTTCTTTCCCCGTTGGGCGGCTTTGAGTTAGTTGTAGCTAATAGTGACCTCATGAACAACAGCACAAAACACAGCTCACTCAGTCTGTCAGCATCTTGCTTTGTCACAATATTGCCAGGTCTTCTCACTGAGAGTCTTTCCCCCCTTTTCCACTGACCTTAAATGGGTAAGGAATTGTGCTCCCAATGCAAAGGTATGTTTCCACCAATTGCTCCGAAGGAGATAGATGTGTTCCTGAAAGGACCTGGAGATACAAGGCCTTGCATAATACAGTTCCACATATTGCAAATTTCTTAGGTAATGTCAGCATAAGTCACTGCTATCAATGCCATTTTATTCTAGCTTGCCTTGTTAGGCACTTAGCCAAGCAAATGCTTAGGCAAGGAAATCCTAGGTAACAGATAAGAAAGCTAGTAAACATAATAGTGAACAACCAGAACGTAAAGGCTGAAATTTGGCTAATGGAAGAGGAACAACCTGTAACATAATTTGGGAGACTTGATAAACAATTGGAAATGTCAAAGGAAAGTTTTGAGTTTAAGTCAGAAAATATCCCGTAACTGTCCTTAGGAGAGGAGATTTTAATTTTCCTTCTTGCTTCTGCCTTTTTAGCAAATAATTAAGATAACTTCAGCCAGTAAGGGTTCTTTCTGCTCATGTTCTTATGAACAGAAAAAGTCTTCTTTAAGGTCATAACATGACAGTTTGTGTAAGATCTTCTGCAAGTGAAGAGAAATTCAGCCTGTTTCTAATAGTCAGGCAAAAGTCTTTATAGAAAAGAACCTAAACTGTAAGGAATAGTCTGCACATTTTCTTTTACAGAAAGAAATCAGTAGATTTGGAAACTGACTATACATGTGAGTGACAAAGAAAAACAAAAATGTATGAGCAGTGTTGCTAATGTGAATGATAAGCCATCTGAAAGGGTTGGATGGATTTAGAAGTCTGAACAGACACGACTTGTCTCACAAAGATTCTTCCTTCAGGAGAGCAGCAATTTCTTTCACCACTAGCAGCAGCATGGAGGTGGGTAAGTCAACAGGGTTATGCAAAATTTATAAAGCACATGTATGTGCAAGGGAGATGCCTCTAACAGAAATTTCTCTTTCAAGTGCATTTTGTTGCAGGAATTTTTTCTCATTGCAATGAATTCATTTTTCTATATTTAGTTTACAGCATATAAAAGCAAATATGAGTCTTTGAACAGGATTCTTTAAAATATTCATGTCGTCTCCCATCACAGCTTGTATTATAAGTGAACTGTTATTTAGTTGCATGAGGCATACATAAATGTGTTGTAAATAACCTAACTTTGAGAGGGTTCAGGAAGTTATTGAATAGCACTTGAAGCATATTTGAAGTAAGTATAGCTATCTAACAAGAACATTAACCCATATTTGCCATACATTAAGAAGTCATAATGTAGTAGTTTATATTTAAAAAGTAATACATCCTGAATAAGGCTTGCTTTTTTAGCTGCAAAAAAACCCCACAGTTAAAAAAATATCTTCTCACACGGAAAAAATGACATTATGTGTCATCTAGTCCTTTCTGACTTATAATGATGTGAGGGATAAGATGGCCATCTCCATTCTCCAATTATCACTAATATTTATTCTGTATCTATAAATGGTTACCATTATGTGTGTAAAAATTGTTGCTTATCCAAAACCCATTTCTTTTTTTTTGTTGTTTTCTCACGAGACCTAGTATCATCAAGAGTGAGCATCTTAAGACATAAGCCAAATTATACCATTACTTTAGCACTATGCAATGGATTACCTTTTCATTCAAAGTCAAGAGTAACGTCATAAGCATCCCAAAATTTCTACATGATCTGGACTTCTGCTCTTTCTCTAACTTCATCTCTTCTTCCTACTTTGATATTATTTTCTGTTTTACCCCTACCTGGCTTGATTTCCCTAACAGCTTTTATAGGATTAAAATACAAAGACATTTTAGTTATCTCTGAAATCTTTCAGATATCCCTGAGTCTCTCTCTCTCTCCCTTTCACAGCTTTTATTTAAATGTCATTTTTCTTAGAAAACCCACCTTGATTACCTTATTTAAAGACACACCCTTTAGAAACTCCTACCTAACTGATCAACACTTTTAATTCTTTGTACCTTGCTCAGTTTACCTGTAAGAGTTGTCACTAGAAGATGTCGTCCTCAAATTATCTCTGATTCATGATGCGTTCATATATACCAGAAGAAAAAAAAAGTTGTTGCCAAATCAAATAATTATTGAAACAAGCATATTAAGAATCAGTGTACTTTTAATATCTTCTAATCTAAGGACTCTCAAATGATCTATTCTGCATAGAGATTGAAAACGTATGGAGACAAGACCCATCCCTGAAGCACCTCTTTTGTGATCTTGAATTATGCAGTGTTTTCTTGCTCTATTCTGACAATTGCTTCCTAGTCTGAGTATAGGTTTCATATGAGTACAATCAAGTCAATACTGGAAGAATGTCTACTTATGTTTTATTGACTATGCAAAGGCATTTGTGCAGATCATAACAAGTTGTGGCTGACATTGAGAAGAATGGGAATCCCAGAGCACTTAATTGTACTCATGTGAAAACTATACCTAGACCAAGAGGCTGCTGTGAGAACAGAGTAAGGGAACATTACATGAGAGCTCTGGTGGCCTAGTGGCAGGAAGCTGCACTCTAATCCTAAAGACATATGGCTAGAGGCCCCAGCTATTCCGTAAGAACAGAATGGGCAGTTTCCTGTGTGATTAATTGCATCTGAAAACCCACTGAAGGGTCAGGTATGGGACAGTTCGGATTCTATGGTACATAACAACAACATATGGCTTAAAATTAAGAAGGGAATGTTTCAAGGCTCTCTTTATCTATATCTATCTATCTATCTATCTATCTATCTATCTATCTATCTATCTATCATCTATCTATCTTACTCAATCTGTATGCTGAGCAAATTATTCGGGACGCTGGGCTCTATGAAGAAGAATGTGGCATCAAGATTGGAGGAAGACACATCAATAACCTGCATTTATTCAGTTGACACAACTTTGCTTACCAAAGGTGAGGAAGACTTGTTGCAGAAGATAAAAGAATGTAGTCTTCCACATAGATTATATTCTATATCAAGGAAACAAAAATTCTTATTATTGGACCCATAGACAACATTGTGGTAGATGGAGAAAAGATTAAAACTGTCAACTACTTCATCTTACTTGAATCCACACTCAACACCCTTGGTACTAGCAGTCAGGAAATCAGGAGATGTATTGCACTGTGAAACTCTGCAGTTAGAGACCTTTCTGAAATATTGAAGAGAAAGGATGTCAGTTCGAAGACTAAAATGTGCTGATTCGGGTCATGGTCTTTCCAATCACTTGCTTTGCATGTAGGGCTGGGTAGTGAATATGGGTGACAGAAGAAGAATAATTGATATCTTTGAGTTGTGGTGTTGGAGAAGAGCACTGAACATCCCATGAATTGCCAGAAGAACAAACAAATATGTCTTGAAGAAAGTGCAGCCTGAATGCTTCTTAGAGGCAAAGATAATAAAGCTTCATTTCACTTATTTTGGGCATGTTGCTAAAGGGATTATTCCTTGAAGAGGAATGTGATGCTTGGAAAGGCAGAGAGTTGGCAAAGGAGAAGAAGACTCTCACCAGGTAGATTGATAAAGTGAAAGCCACAGTGGGCTCTGGGTGTCAGGAAGTGTGAGGATGGCAGAGTATTGGGCAAGGTTTAGCTCTGTTGTTGATAGGTCACTATAGGTCATACTTGATGTGACAACACCTAACAACAACACTATCATAATAAAACATGAATAACATTTCAGAAGGTGGAAATTCCATAATTTTTTAATTGAGTTTATACAAAACCTGTTTTTCTGTCATGTCAACAGAGTACAGAAATACTAGAACTTTTAAAATTAGGATTGATGTTTGTCAGAGTGTTGTCCTTACACCATTATTATTATTATTATTGTTATGTTGAGGAGATAATCCAAGAAGCTAGATTATCTGAAGAGACTGTGTATTAGACAAATCTCATCAAAATCTGTGTTATGCAGCTGATACATTACATGCAGAGAGTGAAGAAGACATGCAACATTTCTCAGTGAAGATCAAAGAGTTCAGCTATCAGAAAGAATTGAACCTCAATAGTAAGATAACAAAATACAAGTATACATTTGTCACCTGGACAAATTTGTTGTTGTTCGTTGTTGTTGTTGTTGTTATGTGCCGTCAAGTCACTTGCAACTCATAAAGACCTTATGTGCAACAGCCCTGTACTCTTCTATATCCTGTGTCATCTTTAACCAGTTACTGAATCAATCCATGTCCTAGAGAGTCTTCCTTTCTTGCACTGTTCCTCCACTCTCCTGAGCATGACATTCTTCTCCAAGGACTAGTTGCTCCTTGCAACAAGTCCAAAGTATGTCATTTGAAGCTTCAGAATCCTTTCCTCCAAGGAGAAACATGGTTTCACCTTCTGCAGGATAGACATGTTTGTTCTCCTTAGCCATCCATGGTACATTCAATACTCTTTTCTAGCACCACAGTACAAAGGCATTAATTCTCCTTCTATTATCCCTAGTCATTGTCTAGCTTATTGACTCATAGCAAGTAATTACAAAGACTATGGCCTGACTCAGGTGCACCTTAGTCTCCAAACCGACAATGTTATTCTTCAGTACTTTGGAGAGGTCTCTGACAGTAGATTTTCCTAATGCAATTAATCTTTTCATTTCTTAGCTGCTGGTACCAAGAGTGTTGAGTGTGGAGCCAAGCAAACTGAAGCTGTTAACAATCTCAATCTCCTCACCATCTAGCATGATGTTGCCAATCAAGCCAGTGGTGAGAATCTTTGTTTTCTTGATGTTCAGCTTCAACCCATATTGAAGGCTACAGTCCTTTACCTACTGAAGTAAGCACTTCAGTTCCTCCTCATATTTAGCAAACAGGGTTGGATCAGCGACGTAATGCAGCTTGTTGATGAGTCTTTCTCTAATCCTGATGCCACATTTCTCTTCATAGAGCCCAGCCTCCTGGATAATATGTTCTTTATATAGATTGAAAAAGTTTGCAGATAGGACACATCACTGGCATACACCTTTCCCAGTTTTGAAATATGCATTATTTCCTTGCTCTGTTCTGATGACTGCCTCCTGGTCCAAATATTGTTGTTGTTGATTGCCATCGAGTCAAGCACAACTCATAGCAACCCTATTAAAAAGGGACTATAGCCTTTCTATAACTATCATCATTTATCAAAGATCATAGATTTTCTAGATGCATGTTGTTTAAGAAGTGTATGCCACCCCTGCTTCCAAAAATTCCATCTTATTATTTTTTTTTAATATATGTTAAACTTTGCCATGACTTGACTTACAGCTGACATTCCTGTGAGCCTGCAAAGTTCATGGAAGGAAGATTGTCCATCTTCCTCCTGAGGAGTCACTGGTGGATTTGAACCATCAGAGGTGTGGCTTTTTGGTCAGCAGACCAACTCTCTATGGACTAAGCTATGAGAGTTCGTGATCTATATGTTAACTTTCCTTATTTCATCTTAATCACTATTCCAGAACATAGGGGAACCAAGATGGCAGCGGTGGACAAAACAGTGTAAGAGCTGGAGCTGCATAGAAATGGGCTACCAGAGAGAAGGATGCAGTGCACAGAGATTGACATGGCATGATGCAGACAGTAGAAATTTAGGTCAGAGCTTTCATTAAAATAATTAGTTTGGGAGCCACAGTAGCAGCCAGCTGTGCGCCCTGCCAGAAGCTGACAGCAGAGCTGCAGTGCCACCCACTGCAAGGAACAAGCAGGCCAGTGGGAATTTGATTGTGTTTTCTTAGGCCCACAGACCTACCAGTAGTGAGCATGTTGGTGGGAATTTGACTGAGATTTCTTGGGCCCTGCTGACACACCAGGAGCATACTGGCCAGCAGGAATTTGGCTGAGTTTTCATAAGCTGTACTTGAACCAGGGCTCCCTCAGGCAGGGCCACTAGGTGAGAGCCCCTGGGTGAGGGTTGCTAGGTGAGGGCCACTAAATGAGAGCCACTGGGTGGGAGATGGACAGCTGAAATTTGAGTAGGGACCCCCCCCACCCCACGCATGAACATAGCCAAATAGCTGAAACCTGAGTGAGGTCCCCACATGTGGCTACCCCACTGCTCGTGTCTGCCCTAACCCCCATTCAGCTTCACACCAGTTCCTATGCAACCGGTTATTCAACTTGTCTTTCATCTGGAGCACCTTGATGTGAGTTAGTTACAAGAGGCTGCTCTCACAGGCCCTGAATGGAACCTTCCCTTAAATCAGAAGTTCAGAGAAAAACACAGGTGGGGTAGATGCCCTACTCATTTCAAGAACCTATCTTTGCCTCAAGCATGAAAAACTACCACAGCAATGTCACAAAAGAAGCAGGCTATCCCATATGCTACACAGTGCAAAGTAAGAGGTCAACCCCAAAAGGTGATACAGTATCAATGGATTTTTGAAGCCAGAAAGTCTGATGGAACTTTCTGACACAGAATTTAAAAGAAAAATTTAAAAGATTAAATATTATCAATGGGTGAAAAACAAACTTGAAGAATTCAAGGATACTGCAAGCAAAAGCCAGGAGGAGCTTAAAAAGAAAAAAAAAAAATCCAGAATAATGCAGATAAAACAAATGAGGCATTAGTCAAACTGGAAAAAAACAAGAAACCATGATCCATAATATGAAGTCCAATGTTTCAGATACTGTCAACATGACGGAGGGGAACATGAGCAGAGTTGAAGAGATGGAACACAGAATCAGTGAAATAGAAGATAGAATTGTCATCACTGATCTGCCAGAGCAAAAAGCAGAATAAAAAAAAAGAAGGAAAAAGAAGAAAACCTAAGAATAATGTGCGACACCATCAAAAGAAACAACATGCACATCATAAGAACAGGAGGAAGCACATAAAGGCACCAAAAAAATTGTGGAAGAATTACTAGAAGAAAACATCCCAGGCATAATGAGGAATAAGAAAACATATATTCAAGAATATGAGCAAACACCATATAATATAGACCCCAAAAGAAAAACTTTAAGGAATATCACAGTCAGTTTGCCAAACCAAAGATAAGGAGAGAATTCTGAATGCAGTGAGGGAGAAAGAAAGAGTAACCTATAAGGGAGAGCAGATAAGATTAAGTGCTGATTTCTTAGTAGAAACCATGGGAGCAAGAAGACAACAGAATAACATATATCAAAAACTCAAAGAACACAACGGTCAACCAAGAATATAGTACCCAGCAAAATTGTCCATCATATATGGGGAGATCAAGATATTCCCAGAAAAAAAGAACCTAAAGGGTTATTTTGCAAAAATAAGACCAGTTTTGCAGAAAGATGAGAGATGTCCTTCTTACAGAGGTGCTTCAGAAAGCCTGAGGGATCAAAGAAACTAGCAACAACACCAAAAGGATCTCAACAAAATAATAGTAACAAAACCCTGCCTCTCAGTAATCACGCTGAATGTAGATAGTTTGAATGCACCACTGAAGAGAGAAAGAGAAGTAGATTGGATAAAACCCCAAAATCCATCAATATGGATATCTACAAGAGACACACCAGAAAAATGAAGATAAAGAAAGCCTAAAACTAAAAGGGTAGGGAAAAATATACAAAACAAATCAGCCCATCTACCTATCTATGGTCAACTGATTTTTGACACAGAAATGAAATCTGTTAAGTGGGGAAAAACAGCATTTTTAACAAATGGTGCTGGTAAAATTGGAAAACTATCTGCAAAAAACTCAAGCAAGATCCACACCTCACTCCATACACAAAAACCAAATCAAAGTGGTTCATGGACCAACAACTAAAACCAAGGATTATAAATTTCATTAAAGAAAAGTTTGGAAGAACTCTAGAAGTCACAATCCACAACATAAACAGTCTTCCGAGAATCCTGAAAAATCAACATGCAGGAGGATAAAATAGATGAATGGGACCTTCTAAGAATCAAATTCCTATGCACATCAAAAACCTTCTCCAAGAGGGTAAAAAGGGAAGTCACAGACTGAGAAAAAATATTTGGTAATTGCATGTCAGATAAGATACTTATGTCTAGAATTTATAAAATAGTCTAGCACCACAACAAGATAAAGGTAAACAACCCAATTGAAAAATATGCGCAGGATATGAACATACACTTCAACAAAGAAGACATTCAGATGGCCAACAAACGCATGAAGAAATGCTCAAAATGAGAGATGCAAATCAAAACAACTATGAGATATCATCTCACCCCAGTAAGAATAGCAAAATTTAACAGAACAGCAAACATCAAATGCAGGCAAGGTTGTAGAGAAACTGGGACCCTTATTCACTGTTTGTGGGAGGGTAAAATGGTACAATTACTATGCAAGGTTTTATGGCGCTTTCTCAAAAAGTTGTAAATAGAAATACCACTTGACCCAGCAATTCCACTACTGAGAATATATCCTAAAGAAACTATAACTGCCACCCAAGGAGATATATGCACACTCATGTTTATTGTGGCTTTGTTCGCAATAGCAAAGAGTTGGAAACAACCTGAGTGCCCATCAACAAATGAATGGATAGAGAAACTCTTTCATACTCACACAATGGAATACTATGCTTCATTGAAAAACAAAGAACTCATGAAATGTTATACAAAATGGGTGACCCTGGAGTACATTATGCTTTGTGAAATATCTCAGCCACAAAACGACAAATACTGCATAGTGCCACTGTTGTAAAATGGGACTGACACCGGGGTTGGGCAGGAGACTAAGAAAGAGGGCATAAGTAATGGATACTACATTGAAACAGTGAAGGAGAGAACTGTTTAAAAGGGATATAGGATTAGGTATTATTGTTATGACAGGAGTCCAGAATGAAGGCTGCATAGTGGAGTGGACTTGGGGGGAAAGATATTGCAAAATAATGAAAGAATTTTACTTTTCAAAGAGAAGAGAGAATGGGGGGTGAGGGGTTGGAAGGGAGAAGAGTTCAACAATGAATTAATGGAAATCCAAAGTCTCTGAAAACGTTCATTAAAATTAGTTAAAAAGATTTACAAGTAGAAAAAAAAGAAAAAAAGCTGAATATAGAAATTCCATATGACCCAGCTATTCCATTGCTTGGAATATATCCCACGGAAATGAAATTGAAAATTTGTACAAATTGAAACTTGTACACCAATATTAATAGCAGCATTATTCACCATCACAAGGACGTGGAAACAGCCCAGATGTTAAATCACATCAAATGGATTGAGAAGTTTTGGTACATTCATATGATGGAATACTATGCAGCAAGCCAGAGCAATCATTTTGAAAATTACTACCTAACCTGGGAGGAACTGGAGAGCATTATCCTGAGTGAACTAACTCAGTTCCACAAGGACAAATACTGTATAAAACTACTATCGTAGAATGAGTATGAGACTCCAAGGCAGAGAGGAGTGTGGAAATAGAGACGTAAGGATGGCGGGGTAGGGTGTTAATCATAGGGTTGCACAATTCGATTTGGTGAGTAGGGTGAAAGTAATGGGAAGGATCTTTTGTGAAGAACAATGTATTCAAGCTTTGTAAATAAATCAGAATAAAATTTTTGAAAAAACAACCCAAAAATATAAAAAAGAGGTCTAATCTCGCCATATCCTCTACAACATTCATTACTTGCTATCCTGTTAATCTTTGCCACTGCTACTACAGCAAGATAGTATCTCATTGTTATTCTGTATTGGATCTCTCTTATTGACAGTATTTTAAGCATTTCTTCATGTGTCTGTTGGCCAAATAAATGTGCACCTGATCTAATTAATGGTATTTTAAAGTGTTTCATGTGTATGTTAAACTAGGGCAATTAATAAGGAAGACAAAAAAGAATGATTTTTTTAAATTATGCTGCATTAAGCATTTGATGTAGCATGGACCATCAAAAGAAAAAAAACCAACAAGTTAATATGTTTGAGAGTAATGCAGCCCATATATTTCTTAGAAGGAAGGATGGCTGAGATTTTTGTTCCACATGCATTGCATATATTATCAGAAGAAGTCAATCCCTGAAAAAAAGACGTTGTTCTTGGTGGAGTCTTACTATAACAGATGGCTAAATCATAAATAGATTGTAAGGATGGAGCTGGATTGGGTAAGGTTTCTTTCTGTTGTGCATAGGTTTGTTGTGATGGTATAGACTCCGTGAGCCATGTCAATGGATCTAACAATAACAATATAATATCCTCCTTCTCTGTGTTACATGCTAGTGTGGCATATATTCCTAGCAAATACTGTATCATAAAAACAATTTAATAAATTTTATCTAGTGAATTACTGTGAAAAAAAGTATAACCTATATGAATTTATCATTTTTTACAACAAAAACCCATATCAGAACTTGTGTAAAGCAGATTCTCTCTAGAAAAGGGAAACTCAAATACCTTTCAGTAACAGAAAGAAATGGAAAAGTGGTACAACTGTATCCTGTCAAAGTCATAAAATCAAAAGACTTGAGAAGTGGCAAAATTGAAAGTTATAAGCCTGTACACCTACCTAACAAGACATATGTCAGAAATATTTCTAAGTACTTTCTACATATAATTAATATGATTGTACAAAATAATCCTGTGAGTGATACATTATTATTATATCTGCTCTACAAAGAAATAAATAAAACTACAAGGCAATTACGTACCTTGCTCAACATCATATCTATGCTTAACCTTTAGTGGAGCATTTGTCAGAGGCAGTATTTGTCAGATTCTGTCACTGAGTTTGAGTTTTTTGTAATAGTATAAAGTAGTAAAAAATTCCCATAAAAATTCCCATAAAACATCATTAAATCCTATTAGGTATTTTAGAGATGTGAAAAATTATTATTTTTTCTTTTAACCAAACAGACTAGTAAATAGAGATCACCTTTAAAATTTTTAATCACTTAGGGTGACAAACATGTTTGTCCTAGAGAGGGTCAAACCAGGCTGCTCCTTTGTCTGACATACCTTGGACATGTTGTACGGAGGTACCAGTCCTTGGAGAGGGATGTCATGCTTGGGAGGGTGGAGGGACAGCGCAGGAGAGGAAGACCCTCTATGAGATGGATAGATTTAGTGACTGGAGTAATGGGGTAGGTGTGTTGAAGACAGTGAGATTGGCACAGAATAGAGCAGGGTTTAGGGCTGTTGTCCATAGGGTTGCTATGAGTTGCAGGGGACTTGACAGCACATAACAAAAACAATAACAGTATTCCATTTACATGTGGATTTAAAAATGGCTAAATATTTCTTGTTTTACAATGAACTCTCCTAAGGAACTGAAATAAGAAAATATGATGTAAAGTTCTATATGGATTTAGAAAACTGATGCGCTAATGCAAATTGGGTGATTCAAATATGTGAATCACAAAAATATCGAAAGTCTTTTTTTAAAGAAAAAGCAACGTATTATGCATTAAGAATTTATAAAAAATATACATATGATGACTAATAAGATAATAAACTTTCTGTCATTACAATTACGATATTGTAATTGTTATGTGCCATCCATTTGCCTACACCTCACAGCGACCCGATGTCCAGTAGCTCTGACTCCTTCTCTATCCTGAGCCAGTCACGCTGACTCCAACAAACCTATCCAATTATTTCAGTTACTTTGTCAATACATTTCATCTGGGGTCTTCTTCTCCTGCACTATCTCTCCACACTTCCAAGGATGATGTCCTTCTTTAAACACTTTTCCCTCTGGCAACACGACCAAAGCATGTGAAACAGAGTTTGAAAATCTTTGCCTCCCAGGAGAAATCTGGTTTCACTCTCTTCAAGACATACCTGTGTGTTCTCTTGGTGGTCTATGGTATGTTTCATACTCTTCTCCATCCTGCTGCTGTCACCTTCGACTCATAGCAACCCTATGTACAATCCTCTAAACCCTGTTCTATCCTGTGCCAATCATATTGTCTCTGACACATCTACCATCATTACACCAGTCACTGAATCAATCTATTTCATTCAGGGCCTTCCTCTCTTGCACTGTCCCTCCACCCTCCCAAGCATGACATCCCTCTTCAAGGACTTGTACCTTCTTGTAACGTGTCCACAAAGCTTCAGAATCCTTGCCTCCAAGGAGCAGCGTCGTCTCACTCTCTCTAGTATGAAACTGTTCGTTCTCCTAGCAGTCCATGTATATTTAATATTCTCCAGTACCACAGCTCAAAGGCGTCAATTTTCCTTCTATCATCCCTAGTCATTTTCCAGCTCTCTGATGCATAACAAGTAATTGCAAAGACTATGACCTGAATCAGGTGCACCTTAGTCTCCAGACTGACATCGTTGCTCTTCAGTACTTTGGAGAGGTCTCTGACAGCAGACTTTTCCCAATTAAGTTCATCTTTTCATTTCCTGGTTGCTCATACCAAGACTGTTGATTGTGAAGCCAAGCAGACTAAAGCTGTTAACAGTCTCAACCTCTTCACCATCTATCATGATGCTGACAATTGGGCTAGTGGTAAGAATCTTTATTTTCTTGATGTTGAGCCTCAATCCTTGTTGTAGGCTGAAGCCATTGACCTTCTGCAACAAGCGCTTCAGGTCCTTCTCACTTTCAGCAAGCAGGCATTTTGAAGCTCCATCTAATGTCCTTTGGGCATGTTGTCAGAGGGACCAGTCCTTGGAGAAGGTTATCATGCTTGGAACTGTGTAATGTTACTTTGAGTCACAGGTGACTGACTAAACAGCATATAACAACAACAACATTATTATTTTCATCAATATATGTGCTACTTTGAAGCAAGGATTTTGAAACTCTGTCTCACATACTTTGGGCGTGTTACTAGAAAGGACAAATCTTTGGAGAAGGATATCATGCCTGAAAGGGTGGAGGGACAGCACAGGAGAGGAAAACACCGGATAAGATGGATTGACACAATGATTGGGGTAATGAGGGCAGGTATGTCAGAAACAGTGAGATTGGCTCAGCATAGAGCAGGGTTAAGAGCTATTCCAGAGTTCCTGCTACCAAAATAAATGGTATAATTTGCTCCCACCCCCAGGAAAAAATGAACACTTTGAAAAAGAGTTAAAAATTTTGAAAGCACTATTGGTTACCAAACATATTAAAATAGTAATATATTTATTGGCCAAATCCAAATAATTTAAAAGTATGGTATTTAGTATTTTGCAAAAGGTTTAAGAAGGGTATCCTACATGAAAGAGTTAACAGAGTTTCAAGATAATCTGCAATTAGATCCTGCTGAACGTTGGAGAATCTGACTCAATATTTGCAACCAATTAAGTTTTCCTATATATAGAGTTGACATTCTTGCTTAAAAACATCAAAATGACTTTTTCCCTTATTGTTTTGCTGTGGGTAGATTTATGATTTTTAGATGGAAACCATTCTTTTTTTCCCTCACACAAAAGAACTGCTTAAAATGAAGTCTTGTGGTAAAAATGACAGTTTATATTATATATATATATATATACACAATCAAATTCAGTGACATATTTGTTTATTTGAAGATGGAACCAAAATAGGCTTTTCTAAAAGCAGAGAATTCAGTTTGCATTTTTCAAACAAAAATTAAAACTAACAAAAGAAATCAAAGCCTAATTATTTTAATATTTTATTGGTGTGTAGGGCAATAGGAGGTTAGAATTTAAATAATCATTATGGATTCTTTTTACCTTTAAGATACTGTGAAAAACAAGTTGTCATTCCATAGGATTCTGTAATAATGATTGGATGCAGAAGTGTATTTTTCTTTATACATAGGATATCCTTCCAAAATTGGTAGACATTTATTTAAATATTCTTGAAATTGCTCATTCATTCACTCATTGCTCTCATTCCTGAATAGACACAAAGTTGACCTTCTAGCAGATTTGCAAGGCTTACTTCACACAAGGGAGATAGCCTATCTTTACCCCTAGAAGCTCCTGGTAGATTTGAACCGCCAGAGGGACCTAGCCTGTGTGTTCACAGCACAGTGTCCTAGGAACCATGGCTCTGGAGGACCTCTGGTAGCTTAATGATAAAAGTTTATGCTACCCACTGAAGGCACGCAGTTAGTATCTACCACCTGCTCTGTGGAGAAAGACGGGCATTCCCTCCAATGTGATTAACTGTCTCTGAAAACCTAAGGAAGGGTCATCTGTGAGTTGGTCCCCACTCAATGGTACATGTTGTTGTTGTTATGTGCCATCGAGTCGCTTG
>NW_006399892.1:4714968-4716222 GCF_000299155.1 Elephantulus edwardii | reverse complement strand
TTTGTAATGATCTTTTGCATTCTTCATGGACGATTTTCTTGATATCCTCCCAGAGCTCATTTGGTCTACGCCCATTGGTGCTCAAGGCCTCAAACCTGTTTCTGAGATGGTTTTGAAATTGGAGTGAGATACACTTAAGATCAAATTTTGGTTCCCGTGGACTTGATTTAATTTTCCTCAACTTCAGCTTGAACTTTCTATGTCTAGTTGGTGGTCTGTCCCGCAATCAGCACCTGGCCTGGTTTTCACTGCTGATATTGAGCTTCTCCACTGAGTCTTTTCACAAATGTAATAGATTTGATTCCTATACAGGCCATCAGGTGAAATCCATGTGTATACCTGCATTTATGTTTCTTATAAAAGGTATTTGCAATGACTAAATAATTGAATGTGCAGAATTCTATCATTGTATCTCCAGCCTCACTTCTCTCACCAAGCCCATGTTTTCCAGCTACTGATCCTTCTTCCCTGTCCCCAACTTTTGCGTTCCAGTCATCCATTATTATCAATACATCTTGATTGAATGTCTGATCAATTTCTGACTGCAAAAGTTGGTAGAAATCTTTTATTTCCTCCTCTTTGGCTCTAGTTGTTGGTGCATATATCTGAATGATAGTGGTATTCACTGGGCTTCCTTGTATGCATATGGATATTATCCTGTCACTCACCACATTGTATTTCAGGATGGATCTAGAAATGACTGTTTTAATTATGAAACCAACCCCATTTTTCCTTATCTTTTCATCCTGGCATAGTAAATCATATCATTGTCGGATTCAAAATGTCCCATGCCAAGCCATCTCATTTCGCCAGTACCTAGTGTGTCAATATTTATGTTTTCCATTTCTTTCTTAAAAATGTCCAATTTTCCTACATTCATGATTCTCACATTCCACATTCCAACTAGAATAACATGCTACCAGAGCTCTCTTTTGAAATTAAGTTGTCTTTAGTTGCTCTGTTAACTCAAAGGCAGGCGTATCCAAATTCAAATGAACAAACACCTCTTGTGCGACTTATAGTCCCTGAAAACTGTTATAATGTCAGCTATGAATCGATTTTTACTGATGGCATGAAAAGGGAGAAAGACAGGATGGATTTTATAATAAAATAACCCTTATCTATGTCAATGTTAGTTTTATATTGAAAATAGTGATTCCATATAACTATTTGATACAGTATAATTTTGTTTGTCTGAGTCCATGCTCATTACAATGCGTGACCCTGGAGGGCACTATGCTGAATGAAGTATCT
>NW_006399892.1:4712672-4714623 GCF_000299155.1 Elephantulus edwardii | reverse complement strand
AAATAGACTTGAGTAAACAATATTTTCTCCAGTATTTGAACTCTCTTTTTGAAAAGCTCAAAAAAATCACATAAATATTTTAACAAAATAGACTATGCATCAGAGAGCTGGAAAATGACCAAATATGACAGAAGAACTAATGCCTTTGAGTTTGGTTCTGGAGAAGAGTATTGAACATTACCATGGATTGCCAAGTAAACAAACAGCTCTGTCCTGGAGAGGGTGAAGCTAAGTTTCTTTTTGGAGGTAAGGATTTTGAGGCTTCATCTCACATACTTTGGACATGTTGTCTAAAGGGACCATTCCTTGGAGAAGGACATTATGCTTAGAAAAGTGGAGGAATGGCACAGGAGAGGAAGACCTCCAGGATGAGATGGATTGAAACAGTAATTTAATTCCAAAGCATATTACATGAACAAGATCAGTAACAACATTCAAGAAAATAAAGGCAAAGGTTATTCTCGTCAAAAAGGCAAATTAAAGGATAGTGATTTGCATCTTAAAACAATTCTATTGTTGTTTTAAGGTGATTTTCAGTTAAATTTGAAACACTATGTGTAACAGGTTGAAACCTTGTTCAATGCTGCACCTTCCTCAAAATATTCCCTGTGCTTGAGTTTACTTCTGCAGTTACCAATCCATCTTGTAGAGGGTCTCTTGTCTCCAGGTACCGACATTTCCTGATAACATTCCTAAAATATATGAGACGAATTTCACCATCCTTGCCTCTAAGGAGCATCTTGGTTGTACTTTTCCCAAGATAGGACTGTTCAGTCCTTTGGCAGTCTTTGGTATAGTCATTGCTCATTGCCAACACCTCAATTCAAAGACATCAATTCTTCAGTCTTCCCTCTTCATGGCTCAACATTCATATGCATATGAATCAATTGAAGATATCAAGGCATAGGTCAGGGACTCCCCAGCCTTTAATATTTCTCTTTCAGTATTTAGCATTTTGAAGATATCCTTGACAGAAGATTTTCCCAGTATGGTCCTTTGATTTCTTGATTCCTACTTCCTTGGGCATTGATCATGAATGCAAGTAAAAGAAAATATTTTATAGCTTAAATTTATTTTTACACTTATCATGATATAGTTTATAGGTCTAGTTGTATTTTTGTTTTCTTGAGGTTGAAATGTAATCTATACTCTAGTCTTTAATCTCACAGCAGGAAATGCTTCAAGACTTCTCTTTCTTCAAGAAATGTTGTGTCATTCATACAAAACACATTATTTATGAATTTTCCTCAAATGATGATGCCATTACTGCTTTCTTATTGTCTAGTTTCTTGGATTATTTGCTTAGTGTGAATATTAAATGTACATTGTGGTGACAGGATACAACCGTAAAGAATACCTTTCCAAGTTTTAAATAATGAAGTATTTCCTTCCATGTTCTGTTTGCTACTACATCTTAGTTCAGACATATAGGCTTTACATGACAGGATTATGTATTCTGTGATTCTTATTCTTCTCAATATAATCCATTATTTATTAGGATCCACAATTTAACAGGAAAAAGAAAGGTAATCTCTTCTTGTGCTACTTAAGGGCCAGTGGAGGGTGAGCTATGAGACAGTTAAACATCTTCCTGGTATTTTCTGAGTTAAGCAAGTATCCATGTGATATCAACAATGAAATTTTGTGTTTCATTGACTTTTCTGAATCCAGTTTGAATTTCTGACAGTTTCTTGTGAATATATTATTTCAGCTCTATTTGAATAATCTTCAGCAAGATTATTAAAGTGAAAATAATGGTATTTACCAATAATTTCCGCATTTGATATGTCACCATTTTTTAGAATGATTGTAAGTATGAATCTCTGTAAATCAATTGGCCAGGCAATTATTCTCCAAATGTCTTTACATAGGTAAGTGAGTACATCCAGGGCAGCAACTGTTTGCTGAAACACCCCCATTAGCGTTCTTTCAGTTCCTGAAGACTTGGGTT
>NW_006399892.1:4701762-4702363 GCF_000299155.1 Elephantulus edwardii | reverse complement strand
AAAAAGGGCATAATCTTCAAAGAAGTTTTCTTTAAGTTAATTAAACATGAGCAATTTTTTTGGATGCCAGTAGTAATGACAATTACACATAGCATTATTATTTTTTTTTTACCTTGGAGAAAATGAATCTTGTCTCACAATAGACATAATTTAAGTACATGTTTACAGAAGGTTACCATATGAGGAAAATTTCTAGATAAAATATTTGGGGTTTCTAATGAAAAGTTTGAAAGTGAGTCATACAGAAGTGCTGTACAAGATTGTTGTTATTGTGTACTGCGTTGGAACCACCCATGGCTGACCTTTCAGTGGGTTTTCATGGACAGTAAATCACACTGAACTGGACAAAGTGCTGTATTTTTCTCCCATGGAAAATGTGGTGGATTCAAAACCATGTATTTTTGGGTTGACAGCATGATGCCTCACTCTCCACTCCTGGTGTTTATCCTATTGTGTGCTACCTCCCTGAATATTAGTGGGACCTATGATTTACTTCAAACCAATGTTTTGTTGCTGTTATTCAATGTGTGCTGTCAGCTCAACTACAACCCATAACAACCCGATGAACAACAACTGATCTGAATCTTGCTCTAGCTTATAC
>NW_006399892.1:4700765-4701272 GCF_000299155.1 Elephantulus edwardii | reverse complement strand
CACCCTCTCCCTTCCTTTCCCCTCCTCCAGTCCATTATGAAATGAACATCTTATTCTGGATTGTTGTCATACAAATAATGCCTAGTCATATAATTCTTTTAAACAGTTCTTTCTCTCATCTGTTCCAATACAGTGTTAGTTTCCTATCCACTCTTTACCTAGTCTCCCTTGAATCCCCAGTGTCCATCCTGTCTTATAACAGTGAGATAACACCACTGATTTCTTGGCCACTAGAAACAAGCGTGTTGATTGTGGATCAAAGTAAGATGAAATCATTGACAACTTTAATATTTTCTCCATCTATCATGATTTTGCCTATTTTTCCAGTGGAGGATTTTTGTTTCGTTGATGTTATGTTCAATCCATATTGAAGTTCTTGATTTTCTGGAGCAAATGCTTCAAATTCTCTTCACTTTCAGTAAACAAATGTTTGTCATCTGCATAGTGCAAGATGTTTATGAGTCTTTTCTGCTCCTGATTTCACATTTTTCTTTTGCTTTTCAAGGA
>NW_006399892.1:4698656-4700644 GCF_000299155.1 Elephantulus edwardii | reverse complement strand
AACACAAAGAATAGTCATCTTGAAATTTACCATTTAAAAAAGAAAATGGACACGTCAGAGGTTTAATGTATGTAGAAGTACTTCCCTTTGTTATTGCAAGCAATTTTAAAGTGAATAAATGAAATAATCTCAGGAAAAGAGAGATTTAGATAGGCAAAAAAAAAAGTCCAACTTCTTAAATGATTTGTTCAGAATAAAGATTGAGTAAGTATGGAGAAAGAATACATCCCTGACACACTTTTCTTGATTTTGAACCACAGAGTGGTTGATCTGTTTGGACAATGATTGAGTGTCTTAGGATTCTCTTTTTTCTCAATGTTAGCCATCATTTGTTGTGATCTACACAATGAAATGACTTTACAAAGATGGTTGGAAAAACGGTGTTGTTGCTTGGAGAATCAGAGGCACAAGTTTCCCCAGAATGAGGGTCCTGGAGTGAGGCATTAACAGGCAAGTGACAGTGTCATTGAGACAGTGACACAGGGATGGAAAGCCTAGGCTTATACAGACAGTATTGCTTCCTTAAAATTATAATAGTAGATAACAAATATTCCTACCCAGATTTGTAGCACAAGATATGAAAGAGACTGCTCTTTAGAATCATGGTGAAAGAAGGAGGAGTTTTAATTTACTCTCGACGACTTATGTAATGGGACAACCTTGTTGTTGTTGTTGTTGTTGTAATTAGATACCATCAGGTTAAGTATGACTTATAGCAAACCTAAGAACAACAGATCCGAACGTTGTGCCAATCTCACAATCTTTGGCCCACTTGAGCCTATTGCTGCAGTCACTATGGTAATCCACCTAGTTGAGTGTCTTCCTCTCTTTTACTGTTCCCTCTCCTTTCCAAGCACGATGTCCTTCTCCAAGGAATAACCTTTGCTAGCAATGTGCCTAAACTATTCAAAATGAAGCTACACCATCCTTGCCTCCAAAGAGCACCCTGGCTGCACTTTTTCTAAAACATTTATCTGTTTATTATTTTGACAGTCCATGGCATATTCACCACTCTTTTCCAACACCATAAATCAAAGGCATCAGTTTTTCTTTTGTCATCATAATTCATTGTTCAGCTCTTAGAAACATAGGAAGTGAATGAATCATTTGAATCAAACACACCTTAGTTCCTCAGTAATTTGGAGAAGTAGACTTTCCCAGTGCAATACGTCTTCTGATCTCCTGACTGCTGGTGGTACCAAGTATATTAATTGTGGACCCAAGTAAGATACAGTCTTTAACATGCACATTTTACTAGTTATCTTTTTCTATTTCTACAATAATGGCCTTATATATATAGTATTTGTCCTTATGAGACTGAATTAGTTCACTAGTGTAATGCTCTTCAGACCCTCTCAAGTTAGGTAGAAATTTTCAAAATCATTTTTTCCTGCATGCTGTGTAGTATTGTGCCATGTGAATGTACCACAATTTCTCCATCCATTCGATTGACATTTGGGCTGTTTCCATGTTGTGGTGACAATGCTGCTATGAACATTGGTGTACAAATCTCTGTTTGTGCCTCAGTTCTAATTTTCATGGGTAAATTACAAACAGTGGAATAGCTGGGTCATATGGAATGTTCAGCTTTTTGAGGAAAGACCCAACTGCCTTCCAGAGTGGTTGTGCCATTTTATAATCCCACCAACAGGTATGAGAGATCCTATCTCTCCCCATCCTCTCCAACATTTATTACTTGCTGTCCTATTAAACTTTGTCATTACTACTGGAGTGAGATGGTATATCTTGTTGTGGTTTTGATTTGGATTTTTCTTATTGCCAGTGATTTTGAGCATTTCTTCTTATGTCTGTTGGCCATTTAAATATCTTCTTCTGTGAGGGGAGCTCTGGTGGCCTACTGGCAAGGAGCTGCAACTACAATCCGAGGCGCACGGTTCGAATCCACCAGATGCTCTGCCGGGGAAGGAGGGACAATCTCCTCCTGTACCGGTCAGATCTGATTTGACGGTAGACACACACACACACAC
>NW_006399892.1:4691180-4698556 GCF_000299155.1 Elephantulus edwardii | reverse complement strand
AATTAATAATTATATAAGAATTGTTACTGTCTATATTATTAATATACATTGTGCATCATGCATGTACATTGTGTTTTATACAGTATTTTATTTATGTTACATTCACTCATTTACACTGTGGAATTTTTTTACAATCATATCTCTAGTAATAACTTTCATGAATGTGCTTATGCCAGGTGTTTTTTCTCATCCCATAAAATCCCTTTTAGACAGCCACTTTCTGATTTTTCCATTCCTTTCAAACAAATACTTTCAGGAAACAGAGAGCATCCCTTTTGCTGAAGAATCCTGTTTGACTTGGAAACAGAACATCTGCATCCACAAGGAAAGTCCAGTCCAAAGCAATCCATCAGGTTGCAACAATCGACCCTAGCTCACAGAAGATCCTTATCTTCTCTTCATCTGGTTGGGTTCTGGTCAATTCATCCCCTACCATCTGTGGCTAGATTCAAACGGGCATCAACTACATGCTCAGGAGCCCTCGCTACTCCCTGTGTTCCAGACCTGTTGGTCTCCTCACCTAGCCCGAGCCTCCTCACGAGGCCAAGTCAAGTCAACAAGCCAGGGGTTCCTGTTTGTCAAGCAGGAATATTCATTCTTACATTTAGAGATTGTCCAGCAGTTTTAGTGAAAATAGAGACACTTTATTTGTTGGGGAATTACAAGGGATATTTTCAGAAATCAGAGACAAAAGGCCAAATTGAGTTTTGTTCTACACTAATACTGTCTTTATTTTGCCTACATACATAAAACATTCTTACTTTTGGCATGAATTGTAAACTATATTTTCTAAGAGCAAATGCTCTATTTTTCAGTGTGCTAATTTGCATGGAGTACACTAACTTGTACTGTGTCTATCAAACACTGCTCTCTAGAATGCTTTTGCTTTCAGCAAACAAGAGTATATCATCTGCATTTTTCAGCTTTTATGATATCTTCCTTTAATTTTGATACTGGATTATTTTCCATACAGCTCAATTTTGTTTTTGTTTTTTTATTACTTGGTCAGGGTATTGACCAAGTATACAGTGAAAAGACACAACCCCAACACACATGTTTTCTGATTTTAAACAAAGCTGGGTCTCCTTGTTTTGCTCATTGAGCTGCTTTTTGTTTTAGGTACAGATTCCATAAGAGCAGTTAAGCGTTCTGGAATGCTCTCATTCTTCAAAATGTATCCGTAATTTGTTACAATCAGCATAGTGAAATGCCTTTGCATCGTCAATAAAACAGAGGTAAACATATTTGTGGTATTCCCTGCTTTCAGCCAAGATCCATCTGACATCTGATATCATTGCTGGTGTCAGATGGATTTTGGCTGAATCCTGAGACTATAATATATTAGAGTCCTGATATTTGTAAGCGACTTGATATTTTTATGCATAATTAATAACATGCACAGATGTGAGTGTCTGATCTAGTAAGCATGTCTATGACAAGAACCATGAAGTAAACAGAGAATGTTAATTAGACAACACCTGCCTCTGATAAAGATGAATGTGCATTATTTTCAGTCTTAAAATTTGCAGAAATAAAAGCTTTGAACAACTTCATGGAACTAGGGACTGGAACAAAGTTACACTGACAAGGCTTGCAAATGACTACAGAAGAATTTCCACCTGTTACTCAGTCTGTTCTCAGTCCAATAGCTTTTGTACTGGAAAAGATGGAGTTTTAGTAGAGAAAACATGAGAAAGACTTATTTGTTTCCCATGACTTTGGAGATGAAGGTAAATAGCATAAAGGAGAATCAATTAGAAATTTTATTCAAGACTCATCCCCTTCTTTTTCAGTTCTGCACATTCTTTCCTTGAAGAAGATGAAACTGCTCAATGTTTGGAAGGAAGGGAAATTGTCCATAAATTATCCCGTGGCTGGGCTTTTGAAGCGTTTTGGATTTGGAATGGCTCTTAGACCTGACCGATCAGGTATTTTACTCTAAGAAGAGATGCTATTTGTTGTTGCTTTACTGCATAGCTTTAAACATGAAATACATTTTTCAGTTATTAACCCAGCCTTCAAAATGCATCTTTTCACTGCAACCTGGAGCTATTCATCTTTCGAAGGGACTTTAAAACTAATAAAGCAATCAGAATAGAAATTATGAAATCAAGATAATGTTATCTTGTTGTTGTTGTTGTTGTGTATCTTAGAGTTAGAACTGACCCATTACTGATTCTCCAGAGGATTTTCAGAGGCAGTTACTTGCACGGGAAGAGACTGCCCATCTTTCTCCCACAGAGCAGCTGGTGGCTTTGAACCGTGTGACTTCAGGATTGCTGTGCAGCTTCTTGCCATTGTCAGTGGAAAATGAACTGGATTTTTAATTACTTTCACCATCGATGAGGTCGATTGATACAGTGACTAGGGTAATAAGGGTAGGTGTGTCAGAGATGGTGTAGTTGGTACAGGATAGAGCAGGTTTCAAGGCTGTTGTACATAGAGCCACTATGAGTTGTAAGTGACTAGATGGCACATAATAACAGCACCACCTTTCCCTTCCCCCGCCCCCCAGACATTACTGACCTGAGAGACTGTTCTAGAACAATTTTTTTTTAAATCTTTCTTGTTGGACAATTACCTTTGCAAATTTGTGGGATCTGTTTCCAAAATGAATGCTGATGTTTAAATGAAACTGCCTTAGCATTCTGTTTTAGCTAGACTCAGAAGCACTAGAAGTACAGAGTTAACAGTGCATTTCATTCTGACTTCATCATTCACTAGTAAACCTAAATAGCATTTTGAGAAGAGTACATAATAAATGCATTCAGACACTGCAGCTGTTTTTTTGTCTGTTTTCCAAACACATAATGTGCTAATTTGGAAAAAAATCAACAACAGCTGCAAATATATGTCAACAGCAAGGTCTTCAAGGGAAGGCCTTAATAGGTTTTGTTAATCAGTGGTGAACCAGGTGTGAATAAATAATTAGCACACTTGATAACAGAACCCTGTTGCCACTAGTGTGGTAGCTAAAATTCTGATAGCCTTTCCTTGAAGTTCAGACTTTACCTGAAAAATTTTAAAAGAAAATTTCTTAATTGCTACCAATTCAATAAAAATAAAGATAAATTAAAGAAAGAAAAGAAAATAGAGCATGAATATCAAGAGAGAAACTTCACATTACTTAGAATACATTTTAATCTTACAAATAAAAAAAGATGTCTAATGGTCCATTTAGTTAGCATATTATTTTTATACAAGCTAGTGGCTGTCAGTCTAGGAATGATTAAGCAAAATTGATCTCATAGAGAACGTGTCACTGTATGTATTAACATTTGATTGTCCCATTTTCCTTTTGAAGACGGAAAATTCTATAACATAAAAAAAGATAAGTGGTCTCAATAGTGAGTAAGCATGAAATGCGTATCAGAACTCTGTGCTTAATACCCTAAATCCTGCACTGTAAATGTCAATAAACCTGTATGAATTTTAATATACCTGCTTTATAATGGAGTGGAGAAAATGCATAAGACATATTAATGATTTTTATTGAGTAAAAATCTATTTGAGGAAATATTAATGTTTGTGGATATTGATACACAAAAAAAGACAGAAGAGCCATAATTTTTAAGAAGAATGCACTATGGACTAGGTTTGCAATAGGTCAGATATTATCAAACAAGAGATCTCAATGACAACAGCATCAGCATCACCTAAACATTTCTTATTTGTTATTGTTGTGAGCCTCGAGTGAGAATTAACTCATAACTGATTTTTCAGTGGGTTATCAGAGTCTGAAAAACACATGGCAGTTGATTTCTTATCTTTAATGGAGCAGCTGGTGGATTTGAACTGCCTGCCTTTGGGTTAGCAGCACATTTCTTACCACTTCGCTGTCAGAGCTCCTTATGAATTTTTTTTAAAGCCAAATTCTCCAGTTCTCCCTCAGATTTACTGAACCAGATCTCTGCGGATGGAATTCAATGATCTGTGTTCTCTCAGGCCTTGTGTGGATCATCAGGAATCTGGTCTAACTCAAGAGAAGTTAACAACACAACCAGGCAATTCTGATGCTTGCTAAAAATTGCAAACCATTTGTCTATACTTGGTACTAAATACTGATTTAGTAAATGCTGATTGCCAAGTGTAGTGATTTATGGCTAGGGTCCACATCTGGGAACAAGAATTATTTTGTATCCCACACATCATGTGTGTTTCAAAAAGCTACCAGCTGTTGATGGTTGATGTCAGTTTACTGTTGGCCTTACAGACACCAGACAGCAGTATACAAACTCATCAGTATCATATGCCAGAAGTTGCACTGCAATCCCAAAGGTATGTGGTTCGAATCCACCAGCTGCTTGGCAGAAGGATGGCCAATCTCCACCCATGTGATTATCTGCTTCTGAAAATATGCCGGAGTGCCAGTTATGGGTCGGTCATGACTGGACAGTATACAACAACAACAACAACAACAACAACTTATCTATATTAAGTAGATTGCATCTGATACAGTTTGTAAAGATTGTATTTGACATAGGAAATAGGTTACATGGGAGAAAGGTCACCTTTTGCAGAGTGATGTTCCCAAGGGGAGATGATTTGTTTTTCTCTTCAATTTGTGGAAATTGAGATTACTATTATTATTGGCCATTGCCAGCCAGTTGAACCAACTTATAGCTAACCTTTCTGTTCATTTTCCAAGACTACAAATTGCACAGGAAGACATTGTCCATCTTCCAATGGAACCTGAACAGAGGGACTGCCTTTGGGCTAGCAGAGAAACTCTCTATACTAGGCCACCAGGGATGTTGTCCTCTTCAAAGTAAAGGTGGAAAGTTCAAGGAATTGGCTAATAAAGCTACCATTGTCCAAACTTTCCCTCTTCTGTTAATAAAGAGATAATTGAGGAAAATAAATACACTGCAATCAAGATGTGGCACTGAGTTGAGGGACATCATGCTTGGGGGTGTGAAGGGACAGTGCAAAAGAGGAAGACCCTGGATGAGATGGATTGACACAGTAAATAGTACATAGTAAATAGGTAGGTGTGTTAGAGACAGTGACTCTGGTGCAGGATAGGGCTCAGTGCTATTGTACATAGGGTAACTCTGAGTTGCAGTAGACTCAATGGCGCACGAGAACGTCACCAAGAGTTCTTAATGTTATTGTGGTAGTTAGTGCTGTCGAGTCACTTATCGAGTGACTCATAGCAACTCTATATACAACAGCTCTGAACTCTGCTCTATCCTGAGCCAACTTCATCATCTCTGACACATCCACCTTCTTAACCCCAGTCACTGAATCATGTATCTTATCCAGGGTCTTCCTCTCTTGTGCTGGCCCTCCACACTCCCAAGTATGATGTCCCTCTCCAAGGACTGGTCCCACCTTTAAATATGACCAAAGTTTGTCAGATAGAGCTTCAGAATCCTTGTCTCAAAGGAGCAGCGCTTCTGTAGGATCAACCTGTTTGTTCTCCTAACCAGACATAATATATTTAATACTTCTCTCCAGCACCACAACTCAAAGACATCAATTCTCCTTCTATCATCCCTACTCATTGTCCAGCTTTCTGATGCATAGCAAGTAATTACAAAGACTGTGGCCTGGATCAGACTGGCATCACTGCTCTTCAGTACTTTAGAGAGGTCCCTGACATCAGACTTTGCCTATGTAATTTGTCTTTTGATTTCCTAACTGCTGATGTTAAGAGTATTGATTGTGGAGCCAAACAAACTAAAGCTGTTGACAATCACCATCTCTTCACTGCCTATCATGATCTTGCCAATCAGCCCAGTGGTGAGAATCTTTGTTTTCTTGATGTTGAGCTTCAATCTCTATTAAATGCTGCAGTCCTTGACATTCTGCAGCAAGTGCTTCAGGTCCTCTGCAGTTTCAGCAAGCAAGGTTATGTCATTACATAGCATAGGTTGTTGATGAACCTTCCTCCAATCCTGATGCCACATTCTTCCTCATAAACCCCAGTCTCCCAGATAATATGTTACGCATATATATTGAAAAGGTATGGAGATGGATACATCCCTGGAGTATACCTTTCCTGATTTTGAATCATACAGTGTTTCCTTGCTCTGTTTTGATGACTGCCTCCAGGTCCAAGTATGGGTTTCACATAAGTACAATCAAGTGTCCTGGGATTCCCATTCTTCTCAGAGTTAGCCACAGTTTGTTGTGATCCAACCAGTCAAGTGCCTTTGTATATATAGCCAATGTAGCACAGATAGGACATTCATCTGGTACTCTACTTTCAGCCAAGATCCATTTAACGTTAGTTATAATATCCGTAGAACCATGGCTTCTTCTAAACCCTGTCTGTACATCTGTCAGTTCTCTGTTGACGTGCTGTTCCAGTTGGTTTTGGATCATTTTCAACCAGATCATGCTTGTATGTGATAGTAATGATATTTTTCAATAATTTCTAAACTCTGTTGAGTCACTTTTGTCTGGAAGGGAAAAAAAGTACAGATCTCTTCCAATAAGTTGGCCAGGTTATTGTTCTCCAGATTGCTTGACATGACTTGGTGCATCCTGGGAAGTGTCAGTTTTTTAAAGTTTTTTAAAGTATGTCAATTGGTATGTTGTCATTCCTGGGGCCTTGTTTTTTGCCAATTCCTTCCGAGCAGCTTGAACTTTCTCCTTCAACACCATAGACTCTTGATTATTTGTTGTTTCATGAAATTCTTCTGTGTCAGCCAATTCTCTCTGGTACAGTGACTGTCTACTCCATCTTCTTTTAATGCTTCCTGGATCATTTAATATCCTATCCATAGCATCCTTAACCCTTGCAACTCGAGGCTTGAATTTGTTCTTCCGTTCCTTCAGCTTAAGAGATGCCAAGTGAGTTTGACTCTTTTGATTTTATGACTCCAGCTCTTTGCACTATTCATTACAATACTTTCCTTTGTCTTCCTGCATTCCCCTTTGAAATTATCGGTTCAGCTGGTTAATTTCTTGACTTCTTCCCTTTGCTTTGGCTTCTAAGTGTTCTGTTCTAGTGCAATATTCAGAGTCTTTTCTGATACGTCTTTATCTTTTCTTCCTTCTCTGTCTTCTCCCCCTTTTTAATTTTTTTTTATTAATTTCAATGAACATTTAGAGAGATTTTAGATTTTCATTCATTCATTGTTGCACTTTTCTCCCAGCCCACTCCAACCCCACACCCAGTTCACTCTTCTCCTGGAAAAGCAAAACAAAAACTCCTTCATTGGTATACAATCCCCCCGCACCCCCACCCTCACCCCGAATATACTCCACTCTTGCGACCCTCATTCCGAACTCTTATGATAATCATAATGCCCTAAAATATATTACTTTTAAACTGTTCTCTCTCTCATCGGCTTCAATGCCATATACATAATTTATTCAGTTTTTCTCAGTCTTACCCCCCACCCTGATGTCAGCCTCATTCTACA
>NW_006399892.1:4669518-4684290 GCF_000299155.1 Elephantulus edwardii | reverse complement strand
TTTTTTGCCTGTTTTGTAATTGGGTAGTCTTTTTCTTGTGGAGGCCCTGTAGGATCTGGCCTGTTTGTAACTGCTGATATTGAACTTCTCCAAGGATTCGGTCCACAGTTTCAGTCAATTGTATTACTATGACACTGGGCAAATAGAATTTTGACTTTTGTACTATAAAAAGGATTAGTATTGTATAGGAAAAATCCTAAAACAAGGCCTGGCATGTAATAAAATAATACTAGTTGCCATCAATTTGATCCTAACTAATGATGGCTGCCATGTATTACACCATAAAAGAGAAATCCACAGGGTATTCAATTTCTATAGCCTTTATATGCAGATTTTCTTATGTGTTGGCTCAAACCATCAATCTTTTGTTTTGTAGTTGTGAGTTTAACCATTTATACTATCCAGAGACTTCTTAGCATATAAAAAGAAGTAAGAAATGTTCCTTCTTTTCCGCTTACCCATCTTCTGTTTTAAATTTTCCTTTCTACATTCTCTGAGTGTCAGCTGGGTGCTTTGTTTAACTTGAAGACAAGTGTGTCAGTGATCTTTGTGGGGTAAGAATTTTTGGTGAAGGCTTCTAGCAGTCTCACAAGATTCAAGGTAAATAAAAAAAGAGGATTCAAAATAGGAGATATGTCATGTGTGTCTCTGAACAGTTATAGAATGGAAAGCATACTGGTCATATTTCTGGTTCAGCTGACATTTGTTTCTTGCAGTTGACTTTTAGAAACACTAAATGAAAAGGATCTTCTATTTGTTACTTCTTTTTTTAATTTGTTACTTCTTAATATGCACTGTTTGTAAACCTAATATTATTTTCAGTTGCATTTGAGTCAATTCTGACTCATGATGACCCTTTTATATGATGCATTTTGCCAGGCCTGACTTCTATGGCAACTTAAATTGGGTTTAAACCTCCTACCTTCCATCTGGTAGAGGAGCATTTAATGGTCTCTCTTGGGGACTCATAACCTATAATTAATCCCACCAAACCAAACCCACTGCCATGCAGCTGATTCTGACTCTGAGTGACCCTATAGTACATAGCAGAACTGACCCATAATGTTTCCAAGACTGTGATATACATGTAAGCAAAATGGTACATATTTCTCTCATTATCTAATCATTAAGTGTGGATTTCCCCACAAGTAGGTACAATTGGGGCTGGGAGCTTGCAGAGAGAAAGTAAAGATTTTCAAAGACACTATATCCTTACTGATTTGAAATTAACAAATTATGGGTTTGTTTAATAATAATGCTACATATTAAAATATTATCGTATATCTCAGTTAAATTTGGTGTCGTCTTATATCATTCCATGGACTTTTCCGAATCTCTAGTGGGTGTGTGTGTGTACTTTTCTCTGTCTCTTAGCTACCACACACATACACACTCACATACACACACACATAGAAACACACAGAGTAACTGTGTTTCTCTCTCTAAATACCTATATGTTGTTGTATACTGTCAAGTCAGAACCAACCTCCAGCAAAGTTTCACAGGCAGTTTAATTGCCTGGGAATATATTATCCATCCTTCTCCTACAAAGCAGCTGGTAAATTTGAACTCTGTGCCTTTGGAATTGCAGTGCAGCTCCTTACCACTAGGTAGTGTGTGGACATGTATAGATCTATCTTTCTATCCATCTATCTATCTATCTATCTATCTATCTATCTATCTATCATCTATCTATCATCTGTCATCTCTCCCCCTCCCCCTTCTCTTGTACTGCCGAGTTGGAATCAGCTCATAGGTGACTCTCCAGTAGGTTTTCAGATGTAATAAACTTCATGGGAGGAGATTATCCTCCCTGCCCCCACCCCGCCCCACAACCCTCAACAGAAGAACTGATGGATTTAAAAATGTGTACATTCAGGTTGGCAGCACAACTCCTTACCACCAGGCCACCAGAGCTCCCTAATTATATATGTGTGTGGATATAGATATGTAATTTTTTTCCTCACAAACAATACAGTGTCAATCCACTAATATAATTCCTCAGGTTCATATGTTCCACGAGTTTAGGGTCATTTTAAGAATATAGCAACTGTGGGTAGAATGAAGTGGATTATTTTGGCCTCAGGGTTTGTAGAAAGTGAAGCAGCTTTTGGGCCTGAGACTAAAAAATTCATGATGTTAATACTCAGGAGGCATAGAGTTTTAAGGAAACGTTTTTAAGTCCTATGCTAGAAGGAAAGAAAAAGTGAAAGAGCATTCTTAGTGAAAAAAAAAAAAAAAAAAAGACAACTCTCCTCCCTGTTTTTCTATAGAAAAGGGAGTAATTAATCTGGTGGGATTGGAATAGATAGCAGACTCTTTTAGAAGCTGTGTTAGTCTAGTGATTTATATACAACTGAGAGCAGTTTGGTTTCTGTTTGAAAAGAATGAGGTGGATAGGAAACTTGGTCCTAGTGTTTAGGATCCTCTGCTTTCAGGTCAATTTTGCCTCAAGGCAATCTTTCATTAACTTTCTGAGGTTGTAAATCTTTATAAGCAGCTGGTAGATTTGAACTGCTGACCTTTTGCAGCCCAACGTTTACTATGCTTCTAGATCTTCTTAGTGTTTATAATGAGTAGTTTGAAACTTTCAAAAGTTGAGGCTCTCATTTGTCACAATCTATTAGTGGCTATGTAGCCTCAAATAACAAACATTTTACCCTTCATGGGACCTAACAACAACAACAACTTTTTTTAAAATTGAGGATAATAACAACAGCAGCAGCAGTAATAATAATAATAATAATAATAATAATAATACACAGCACAGAAGAAATTTGCTTAGAATAAATATATACATACTATACTGAGAAAATTAGCTGTAAAAGATATCTTTACAATTTTAACAATCTACTTGGATGACTAAACCGAGGCTGGTCCAAGCCATGATAGTTTCAATTGCCTCATGTTGTTGTGTGCCATGAAACTGAAGTTGACCCACAGCTGACCCTCCAGCAGGTTTTCAGGTTCAGTCAGTCACATGGAAGGAGATTGACATACTATGAAAGATCACACTCAAAAGTCCTTACTATTGAGTCAGAGTTGACTCATGATTCACCCTTCAGTGAGTTTTCTGAGCCTGTAAATGTGGAGATTGTTCATCTTTCTCTCACAATGGCATTAAGTGAAATTTAAATTGGCTGCCTTTGGGCTGGTACCATAACTGCCTATGGATCATGCAATCAAAGCTCCTTTCATGAGAGTTCTAAGAACAACAACAAAAAAATGTCATGATATAATGCTTGGTAGCATCTAAAAGCCCACATAAAATTATAGAAATCCTCAATGAGGTGGATTGACTTTAAATATACAGCAATGGGCTTACACATTGCAATGATCATAAAGATGGTACAGAACTGATAATTTTTTTAAATAATAAAATTACCATAAGTTAGAGCTAATTCACAGGAAAAGCAACAATGTAGGATAAATACTTCTTAGCAATATTTGTGGTATGAAATCATTGCCCAAATAAATTGCAATTTTAATTTTTTTAAATACTGTAATCAAGAATTTAAAAAGCGATAGCTTATCTAGTCAACCATCAACATGTTGTTTGTTGTTGTTATGTGCCGTTGAGTCGCCTGCGACTCATAGCGACCATCAACATAGCACACTAAATTGAACAATATACTTGGTATTTATTAGTTTCTTTTTGAAATACTTTGTATTTTCTTTTGTCTAGAGATGCCTTGTATACAGTGCTATATAAGACATGATTTCTACGAACCAAAAATTGACGAATAGTCTTTGTTTCAACATGAAGCTTGAGATCTGACAGTGCCAAAGATTGTTCAAATTTATTTTTACTTATCAGCGATAATATCTTTTTCATTTCTGTTAATTCAATTAGAGTATTAGATTTATCCTCAAAATGAGGCAAATTGTGTTTATTTTTATTTTTGAAGGTCAATTCCTTCCTTTTTAATGAAAATGTAATAGGGAGATCTGATGGTCTAGTGAATAAGGATTTGTTCTATCATCCTAATGACAAATGGTTTGAATCCTCCTGGTGCTCCGAGCTGAGAGTTGAGCAATCTTCGCCTGAGTGAGTTATGACTTTTGAAAAACCTGTAGAGGGGTCAGCTAAGAGTTGGTTCCAACTTGAGGACACATAAAAACAATAACAACATCAAAGTCTATTTTCTCTAAAAGTGTCCGTGTCTATTATATTGCACTAGAACCATTAATCACTTAAGTGATACTTAGCAGAAAAATAAAACACATTAACATTAAAATGAGTTTTGTACCATCATGTTGCTACCTACTTGTAACAGTAATGAGAAAGAGGCACTGAAGAAAACATGATTGAACCTGCAGTAAAGTTGGATTCCTGTGATGAGAAAATGTTTTATAACGAGGTATGACTAGATTAAACACCTGGTAGTTGCAATATAAAATGAAATCACCTCCTTTGAACTCAATTTCAATTATGAAGTAACTGTAGTTGTTTTTTGTTGTTGTTTTTTTTTAAATACTGTGAAAATAAACTCATCAACTATAATCGTGTTAAGTCAATGGGAAATTAGTTTCAAAAGGCCACATTATCATCTCTTCCTAATTAAGAAAACTGCTTTCTTTCATTGTATTTATCTCCATAAATAAATTTTGATAAACCATTTCATAATGTCTATCCATATTCAGGTATTTCTGAGTGTGAATTACCAATTGATACATATTATCTGTTTAGATAATGGTTATGTGTTTATTCCTTATTTACTTACTGTTTGTTTCCTACTGTGTTGCACTCAGGCCAATAGTAAAATTTCTACAGTCTATTTTGTTCATTAATGCTATAGGTCTGACAATGACATACTTTGAACTGTGAGGCAAGAATAATGTTAGCTGTGATGGTTGAGATTATGTTCTAGCTTGACTGGTTCATGATTATCAGAGATTTGATAATTAGGTATTAATGTAATTTGATAGTTATATCACATAATTTGACAATTTTATGATGGTGAAATTTGATATTTATGTACTGATTTAACTTGATAGTTACAGCCATCTATTTTTTGATCTTACATCTTCATTCTTCAATTTTTACGTAGCACTGATTTTCAAATACTGATCTAATTTTTGGAACGTAGTTGTGTTACTACGTTACGCAGATGACGCAACTTTGCTTACTGAAACTGAAGAAGACTGGAAGAGCTTGCTGTAGAAGGTCAAGGACTGTAGTCTTTATTATGGAGTGAAGCTCAATATCAAGAAGACAAAGATTCTCACCACTGGGCCAATTGGTCGCACCGTGATAGATGGAGAAGAGATTGAGATTGTTATCAATTGCAGCTTGCTTGGATCCACAATCAGTACTCTTAACACCAGCCAACAGGAAATCAGAAGATGAATTGTGTTGGGAAAATCTGCTGTCAGGGACCTTTCCAGAGTGCTGAAGAACAATGATGTCAGTCTAGTTTGCCAAATCCAGGACATGGTCTTCACAATTACTTGCTATGTATCCAAAAGCTGGACAATGACTTTGAGTGGGGGTGATAGAGAAGAGTCTTGAGCTTACCATGGACTCCAAGAAAACAAATAGGTCTATTTTGGAGAGGGTGCAGCCAACACTCTCCTTGGAGGCTAGGATTTTGAAGCTCCGTCTCACATACTTTGTGCACATGGCCAGGAGAGTCTGGTCCCTGGAGAAGGACATAATGCTTGTAAGGGTGGAGGGACAGCTTAGAAGTGGAAGACTCTAGATGAGATGAATTGACACAATAACTGGGGCAATGTGGGTTGGTGTGTCAGAACTAGTGAGTCTGGCTCAGTACAGGGCAGGCTTCAGAGCTCCTGTACGTAGGCTCATGTTGGGTTGCAGGTGACTTGAGGGCACATAACAACAATAGCAACAATAGTTGTGTTGCCAAGTAAGGCGAGGATGTAAACATTATTATAACCCTCAACAACAAAGGAATAGAATTATAAATAATTATAGCTAACATCTATTAAATTTTTTGTACTAATTACTACCCTAGTTTTATAGACATTAACTCATTTCATAAGGAAGATTTTTCATGATGCTTACCATTTAAAGATTAACTAAAATTTCACCTACTTAGGGATCTGTAGGAGGACTGTAGCTAAAGCATTTGGGTGTTAACCAAAGATTTGTGGTTAAACCTGGCAGACCCTCTCAGGGACAAAAATGCTTCTGTAAAGATCAATAACTTTGGAAAGTCTATGGGCATTTTGACTCTCCTAATGGTATTAGTTATAGCTAGCATTATTGTTGTTAGGTGTCATCAAGTCGAGTAAGACTCATAATGACATTATGAACAAAAGATCTGAACCTTGTTCCATTCCATTCCATCTTCATACTTCCTGACACACAACAGCCCATTGCAGCAGTGACTGTGCCAGTCAATCTGGTTAAGGGTCCTTTCCTTTGCTGACCCTTCCTAACATCATGTCTTTCTCCATAGAATAGCCGCTCCTAGCAATATGCTTAAAGTAAGGTGAAGTCTCATCATTCTTGTCTCCAAAGAGCACTCTGGCTGCACCCCCTTAAGATATATCTGTCCTTTTGGCCATCCATGCGATGTTTGGTCCTCTCCTCCAATACCACAGTTCAAAGGCATCAATTCTTCTGTCATCCTAATTCATTGTCCAGCTCTCAGGTGCGCAGCAAGTGATCAGAAAGACCATGGCGTGAATCAAATACAACTTAGTCCTTAAACGGACATTGTTGTTTTTGTTATTGTTGACTGCTGTTGAGACAAGCACAACAAAAAAGCAACCCTGTGAACAAAAGGCCTGAAGCCTTTCTAACTATCGTCATTTATCAAAGTTCATAGAGTTTCCAGAAGCACGTTGTTTAGGAAGTGGATGCTACATTATCCCTCAGTAATTTGGAGAGGTCCCTAACTGCAGATTTTCCTAGTGCCATACATCTCCTTACTTCCTGATTGCTGGTACCAAGGGTGGTAATTATGGATCCAAGCAAGATGAAGCTGTTGACAGTTTCAATCCCCTCTCCTCCATCCATGAAGTTGCCTATCAGTCCAGTGGCAAGAATCTATTTTCTTGATATTGAGATGCAATTCATACTGTTGGCTCCATTCCTTGATTTTCTCCAGCAAGTGCTTCAGGTCCTCCTCACTTTCAGCAGCAAGGTTGTGTCAATTGCATAACTCAGGTTTTTGCTGAGTCTCCCTCTAAACCTGATGCCACAATCCTCCTTGTAGTGTCCAGCTCCTCAAAGAATTTTTTCAGCATACAGATAAAATAGGTACAACTCTAACACACTCCCTTCTTAATTTTAAACTATGCAGTGTTTCTTTGCTCTGCTCATGCAATAGCCTCCTGTTCCAGATATAGGCTTCCTATATATTTCCAGGCATAGGAGTATTGTTATTAGCTAGAAGAAATTTAATAGCAGTAGGTTTGATTTGGTTTGAAAATATCCTTCAGAGCTGAGATGACATAATATACATGCACTTAACTGCTAACTGGAAATAAGGAAACTCTGGTAAGCTCCCTTAAACACAATTGTTTTTGTTGTTGTTATGTGCTATCAAATTCCTTGAAACTCAGTGATCCTATGTACAATAGCCTTGAATCCTGCTCTGTCCTATACCAACCTTATTATCTTTGCCACACCTACCCTTAATACCCCAGTCACTGCATCAATACATCTCATTGAGGGTCTTTCTCTTTTTCACTGTCCCTCTACCCTTCCAAGTATGGTGTCCTTCTCCAAGAACTGGTCCCTCCTTGAAACATGCCCCAAATACATCAGACAAAGCTTCAGAATCCTTGCCTCCAAGGAGCAGCCTGGTTTTCCCCTTCTCTAGGATAAACCTGTTTGTTCTCTTAGCAGTCCATAATATAGTCAATACTCTTCCCCAGCACTACAGCCCAAAGGGATTAATTTTCTTTCTATTGTCCCTAGTTATTGTCCATAATCATTACAGCCTAGGAAAAAGTGTTCTATGAGACAGTTTTACTCTCTCCTGCAAGTTATCTGTGAGATGAGATCAACTCATTAACATACAACAACAATGAAAACCCACTTTTGGCCTTAGGCATGATCTATGATCATCTGCCCCACTATAGATGACTCCCTAAGACAACAATACTGCTTTTGAAGTCTGACTCTTTACCTGGGCCTACAATATGAGTCTTGGCCTAAAATATGCTTTCCATATTACTCTATCTAAATTTTATTCACATTTCAGGACAGGTCTTAAATGTAAGTCTCTCTAAGGAGATTTCACTAGCCCACTAAGTGTAGAATGGGACCCATTCTTTGGGCCTATCATAATGATGATTTCAATCCATCAAAGCTGCAATTGTTTATTTCCCTAGGGGAATCCCCAAGTATATTTAAGAATATAGTCTACATCTTATTTATGATATTTGACAAAGTGCAAGGCACAGTGGAAACTCAGTACATGTTTGTGAGATGATGACTTATTTAGTTTTTAAACATTATTTTTACAATTCTATATTGATAAGTTTTTATAAATCATCCCTAAGTTACAAATACAGTAGAGAGAAAAAAAGGGGGAGAAGGGAAGAGCTGGGCTAGAATTTCCCATTACTAATGAGTAATTTGCTTTCGGTGAAAATTTTGAGTAAGTTGAAGAAAGGATAAGGGAAATAGATCCCAGCGCATTAGACAGTTAATTTGAAGATTATTGACTTTTAGAAAGTCCTTAGTCAGGGTTTTATTTTGCCCTTTAGTTATTGAGGGATTTTAAAATCCATTTAAAAGGCATTGCCAAAAATATATTAGGATAAGTGATTTAAAACTGCTGGTAAGAGAATTGAATGAACAAAAAGAGAGAAGCAAAGAAGAATTCTAAGATAAAATAAACAAGCAAAATGAGAATCTAGCTGCATGGGCCCCTAAATGAACAGTCAGAATGCTAGAATTTCAGGGAGACATATTTGTCTATTTAAAAGAGTGAAATAATACTATAACTAACCTTACTTGTTTTGAACAGATTTTTTGATGATTAATGACACCTGAAGCTTGATGCTTTGAGGACTGATATTTAAAAAGGAATCAAGTAGTGTTTAAATAACAAACAACGCTTGTGAATATGTAATCTCTACTTTAAGAAATCAGATACAGAAATAAAAAAAAATATTTTAAAATCAGTATTGAGAGCAAATCATAATGATGTGTGCTGTAAATTATATGCATTATTTATAGAATCGATTATAATCTTAAGTATTACATATGCACATATTTCAATTATGGTAGATACATTTCAGATATTTAATGACTAAAGATTTTCACAGCAGTTTCAGAAGTAATTACAAACTAAATAAGCTATTATCTATCTTTTTAGATGTTTCTGAAATATCTTTGAATATTTAGCTTTGTTTTAAGCAAATGTTGTATATTAGTTTTATAGATTAGACAGCAAATTAAGAATGTATCAAATGTGCCTGCTTTCTTTTTTTTAGTAGGATCTCACTGATGATTTATTGACATTTGTCTAATAGTTAATGTTATTTGGCATGTCTTCTTTTTTAAAAAAATAATTTTAATGAACATTTACAGAGATTTTGGATTTCCATTCCTTCATTGCTGCACTTCTCTCCCCGCCCAGCCCTCCCCTCCACCCCACTTGGCTCCTCTCTTTGAAAAGTAAAAGAAACACTCTCTCCCTGGTACACAGTCCCCCCCATACCCCTCCTACCACCCCAAGTACATTCCACTATGCAACCTTAATTGCGGACTCTTGTGATGACCATAACACCCTATCATAAATCGCTTTTATTCTCTCCCTCATCTGTTTCAGTGCAGTAGACACAATTTTGCATTCTTTTAAAAAAACAAACTAAAGCATACATTCATAGGGTGAGGAATCATATTAAAAATCGAGTGAAAATGATTGAAATGACTGAAAATTATTGTAAAATAGTGATACTCTGGTTATGTTCAAATATAAATGCCTTGAAAATATTAAAAGATATTCTTAGTCTACCTGCTCGCTTTTGCTTGTATTTGAGATAGAATAGAAACTGGGATAATCCACATGCTCTGCCGGGGAAGGAGGGACAATCTCCTCCTGTACCAGTCAGATCCGATTTGACGGTACACTCACACAAAAATAATAAAATAAAAAAAAAGAAACTGGGATAATAAGAAAGAATTGTGATGTTTTGGATTTGATTTATTTATTTAAGTATCAGGAGGAAAAAAAATTCAATAAATCCCTTTCTTTAAATATGAAGTTAGCGATTCTATCACTTTGCAAAGTTTTTGCTTTCGCGAAATAATTTTTAAAACAAAGGTATTTCCGTGGCGAGCTCTGGTGGCCTAGTGGCAAGAAGCTGCACTGAAATCCCAGAGGTGCGCGGTTCAAATCCACCAGTTGCTTTGCTGAAGAAGGAGGGACAATCTCCTCCTGCACTAGTCAGATCCGATTTGACGGTACACACACACACACACACACACAAATAATAAGCATTTTTAAAAAAATTTAAAAAAATTAAAAAAAACCCTAAAGGTATTTCCTTAACCCTCATGGTAAAGGAAATGGGAAAAATCTGTCCAGTTCTGAAAAGATGGGGCTTATTGTTGTTGTGTATCATAGAGTCTGAACTGACCTGTAGCTAACCCCTCTGGCATGTCTTCAGAGGCAGTTAATCAATCGTACAGAAGGAGATTGTCCTTCCTTCTCCCACGAAGCAGCTGATAGCCTTGAACTGCTTGCCTTAGAGATGGCAGCTCAGTTTCTTGCCACTAGGCCACCAGAACCCTCTTCCTTTAAGTTCAGTTCAATAATTTGTTTTATAAAACTTAGTGAATTTGATGGGTGGGAGGGATAGGGGAATTGGAAGCATCTGGTCTGAAAAACAATGTGTTTGAATTTTGTAAATAAACTAGTATAATTTAAAAAACCTGGTATAATAAAAAAATAAACTGGTATAATAAAAAAAAAAAAACCCACAGTGAATGGGAACGATCGTAAGAAACACAACGTGAATGAAGGATAGTATGAAATATAATGTATACAAATTTTGAGTGCAAATCAATATAAATAATTAAAAAAAACATAAGAAACACAAATGTTACCATAATCAGTGTTAAGAGAGACTGTAATGTAATGTCAAACATGGGCTTTCTTCAATGTAATTGTTGTTAGGTGCTGCGGAATCATTGTTATGTGCTGAAAAATAATGTTTCATAGTATTTAGGATATAGTAGGTTTTTTAAAAAAACGATGTGCAAGTCAAATTCATGTCTTTGCATCATGGTATTGGTAAAGATAGTGAATATGCCATGGACTGTGAAAAGGACAAACAAATGTGTCATTGAGGAAATGTCCTAGTGTGCTCCTTAGTGACAAGGTTAGTGAAATTTTGTCTAACGTATTTTGAGCCTGCTGTCAGGAGGCACAAGTCCTTGAAAAAAAGACTTTATACTTGAAAAAGTAAAGTTAGCAAAAAAGGAAGATCCTTAGTGAGATAAGTGACACAGTAACTACAATAGCCTTGAGCATGTTGGAGATTGTATAGTATAGCGCAAGGTTCTGATATATTGTTAATGGAAGCTCTTTGAGTTGGATTCAACTTGACAACACCTAACAACCAAAATATATTTTTGAACGGAAAGTATTAAATTTTCCTTTCTCATCCTCTACCTCTATAAACTTGGGGAAACGTTTCATCTCTCTGAGTCCATTTTATCTCCTGAAAAATGTGAACATAATGAACAAAGGATGTTAGATTTGAAAGTGATTAAACTTTTCCAGTTGTGTTCTTTCTCATCACTTTCTTGAGGACCCAAAATCTCATCATACTATTTACAGTGAGAGGTAAAATTTCTGTATGGAAGCAGAATTTCCTGAACCATGAATTCATGTTCTGATGGTATTGCAAACTTAGACTACAGAATACAAACAATTCTCGGATGAACGTGCTTATCTTCAAAGAGTTAATTAGTCTTGGCACTCAATAAAATCAGACATAATCTGAATGTAAATTTCCTTTCCAAAGATTGCTGTGAAGTATTGCTTAAGGTCTCCAGAGAACCAAGCTGTTAAAGTTGCTCTGTGGAAAGTGTGGAACATCTATTTAGATAATCTGATTGAAGAAAACACTTCTGTTTGTTTCATTCCCCAAAAATAGCAATTATGTTGAAAAATTCCCAGCTGCCATGCCATCTATGTTGTCTAATCAATACAACAAAAAAAGTATTTTATTGTTCCGAACAGAGATACCGTCATCCTACTACTATTGCTACATTTCCGCAATAAGGTAAAGATGTTATGGTAAATAATAACCTAAAGTCAAAAAGCGGTAGTTTTCATTTTTGTCAATATTATTTAATTATATTTGTTATAGAAATACATATATGAGAAATAAAATATTAAGAGAAATAAAATACATTTATGAGAAATAAAATATTAAGAGATAAATATTTCAGTAAACAATTTTTGGTAGTTCAACTTTAAAACAAATATGTACACTGATTATTTTCTAGCAATTTCCACTGTTTAGTATTTTCTTTAAAACAAGGCAGTACCATTATTTGTTACTAACACTCAGAAATTTTTTCCATTTGCTAATAGGTAAGTATTGAATTGGTCTATAAGAAAGTTGTTTTTCTGATAATTTCTTAGCTTTTATATTTCTTTTCTATTCAAATTGTGTTCTGAGTAAATCATTCAAGAATCTGGACTGGATGAAGAAGAAAGTGACATCAGGATTGGTGGTAGACTCATCAACAACCTGCATTCTACAGGTGGTACAACCTTGCTTGAAGAAAGTGAAGACAACATGAGTATTTGCTGAAGAAGAGAAAATACTTCAATATGAGTTAAAGATCAACAGCAAAAAACCTCACAAAATCTTTATGACTAGATCAATAGACAACACCATAATAAATGGAGAAATTATTGAATTTTTAAATCGCTTCATGTCTCTTGGATCAGAACCCATGTATGCAGCAGAAAGAAATCAATAGGTGTATTCCATTGGGGAAATATGTGAAAGACCTCTTACAACGTCTAAAGAGCAACGATGTCAGTCTAAAGACTAAGATGCTCCTGACCCATCCATGATGTTTTTTAATTACTTCTTATACATCTGAAAGTTGGACAGTGGATATGGTGGATAGAAGAAGGATGCCATTGCACTGTGATGTTGGAAAAGAGAACTGCCAAAAGGGGAAAAAAAATCTGTTTGCAGAAAGTGTGACAAAGTTTGTCCGTAGCAGCAAGGATGGTGAAACCTCATCTCACATTTTAGGCATGTTGTCAGTAGGCTCCAGACCTCGGAAAAAGACATTATGCTGATAGAATTGAAGGTCAGTGAAAGGGAAGAATACTACACGAGATATATAGACACAGTGACTGTAACAATTGACTTGAGCATGGTGGATAATTTGATGATTGAACAAGATAGAACATGGTTAAGATCTGCAATTCATAAGGTATCTATGAATTGTAGTTTACTCAATGTTACCTAAAACCACTGTTACTTATATACGTATTGTATTTATTTTTTTAATGATAAAGAAGTGTGAATATTAGTTTTATAACAATTACTCAAGAAATAGATGATTGTATTATTACATGTATGTCATTGATAATATACCTGACAAGAGTTAAAAGTTGACTTAGATGCCATGGACAGAATTTGTTTGCTTTAATAGACAGTTAGCGATGTAGAGTGGGATACAGATAATGAAAATAACCAATTCTCTTGGCATTGCATGGATTCTGTGTGGCTTTAGAAGTCATTGCAATAGTTATTATTTCACTTTACTTTTTCTTAATGGAATAACTGAATTTTTTGTAGGATATAATCATCCGTACAAACCTTTGTTTGTAACATACTTTTCTTTTAGGCACTGTTGTTGTTGTTAAGTGCTGTCCAGTCATAGATGACTCATAGTAATCCTCTGAACGAAAGACCTGAAATTTATTTTACAATTTCTTGTTTATAAGTATGAGTTCATTGTTGTTGTTAGGCACCATATAGTCAATTACAGCTCATAGCTACTCTAAGAGCAACATATCTGAAATTTGCCCTATCCTGCCCCAACTTCATAATCTCTGACATACTTGTATCTATTGTCACAGTCACTCTGTCATCCTATCTTGTTGAAGATCTTCCTCCTTTTCAGTGATCTACCTTTCAAAGCATCATGTCCTTTTTCAGGATCAGCCCCTCTTAATAATGTGCCCAAAATATGTGAGGTAAAGCTTCACATTCCTTGCCTCTAAGTAACACTCTGGCTGCCCTTCTCCCAGACGTATTGTTGTTGTTGTTGTTAAGTGCCGTCGTCAAGTTGAGTATGACTCATAGATACACTATAAACAGCCATCTTGAACCCTATCCTATCCTGTACTCATAATTTCTGACACACTTGCTGAAATATTTGATTTTAATTTGAATGTCTCCTGTTGCCTTTTATATTTAGCGTTTCTTCCTATGTCTGTTGGCCATCCAAATGTCTTCCTCCATGAAAAGTCTTTCTATGTCTTTGCTCATTCTGTTTTTGGGTTATTGGTTTTTTCTTGTGGAGGACCTATGGTATACTGTAGACTTTCATTATGAGACCCCTCTCTGAGGTGGTATTGCCAAATGGTTTTTGGGTTTCTTTTGGGGGGGGGTGTTCCAGGGACTTAATGTTTAGGAGGTCCCATTCTCTTGTTTCTGCATTTGTTGCTGTATTTGTCAACCTCTTTATATCATAGACTGGACTTTCTAAGTTTGATACCGTTTTGTCTCTTATAATCTTTATGGTTTTAGCCTTTACCCATAGGTCTCTGATGCACCTTGAGTTGCTTTTCTCTCTCT
>NW_006399892.1:4664182-4668908 GCF_000299155.1 Elephantulus edwardii | reverse complement strand
TGTGAAGACCATAGCCTGTGTCAGGCATACCTTAGTCTTTAGACTGACATTGTTGCTCTTTAACACTTTAAAGAACTCCCTGACAACACACTTTCCCAATTCAATTTGTCTTTTGATTTCCTGACTGCTGATGCCAAGAGAGTTGATTGCGCAGTCAAACAAGGCAAAATTATTAACAACCTCAATGTCTTCTCCATCTATCATGGTGCGGCCAATTGGCCCAGTGGTGAGAATTTTTGTCTTCTTGATGTTAAACTTTAGTCCATATTGAAGACTACAGTCCTTGATCAAATGCTTCAGATCCTTCTCAGTTTCAACAAGCAAGGTTATGTTATCTGCATAATGTAGGTTGTTCATGAGTCTTCCTCAGATCACAATGCCACATTCCTCCTCATAAATTCCAACTTCTCAAATGCTTGGTTCCACTTACAGAGAAAAGGTGTGAAGACAGGAGGCATCCATGACAGACTCCTTTCCTGATTTTGAACTATGCAGTGTCTCCTTGCTCTGTTCTGAAGACTGCTTCCTGGTCCAAGTATAGGGAGATGGGTTAATTTCTGGGTTCTCAATTCTGTTCCATTAGTCTGTGAGTTTGTCACTGTACCAGTACCAGGTAGTTTTGGTTATTACAATTATGTAGTAGGTTTTGAGATCTGGGTCTTCTACTTCATTCTTTTCCGAAACATTTTGCTTATTCAGGGTCTCCTTTTTTCCCCCCCAAATAAACTTATCAAATGCCTTTTCTATCTCTATGAAAAGTCAACGTGGTGTCTGTTTTGGGATTGCATTAAACATGTACATTGCTTTTGATAGAATTGTCTTTTTCACTATATTGCGTCTTCCTTTCCATGAGCTTAACTTTGGAACAATATATGACAGACAAGTAAAAGGAGCAAATGAAAGACACTTTCTCTTATAGAGGTAACCATACATGTAGTGCCCCCTGGCAACAAATGTGTGTGTTATCCTTTCTCTTTCTCTAAATTTTAGCACCATTTATACTCCTTCCTGCCCCATCTATCACACCACTCCCCCCAGCAACTCTTTGATATGATAGCTTAGGCTACAAGTCACTTCTGTGATATCTTGCACTTCACTATTTTGCTGGTCTCTCATGCTGATTTCTATCTCACATGTAGAAGAAGATAAGTCTAATTTCCACGTATCAGTTTCAGGGAGGGCTTTGTCTTAGGCAGCACTAGAGAAAGTTTCTTCCCCTTGAGCTACTATTTCAGGACGGCTATCATGAGGAGAGGGTGAAACCAACTTTATCCTTGGAGGTAAGGATTTTGAAGCTCCATGTTACATACTTTGGGCATGTGGCCAAGAGGGACTGATTCTTCGATAAGGATATCATACTTGGAAATGTAGAGGGACAGCACAGGAGAGTAAGATCCTGAATGAGCTGGGTTGATACAGTGACTGGGCCAATGGGGGTACGTGTGTCGGGGTTATGTGTGTCGGAGTCAGTAAGACTGGCTCAGTACAGGGCTGAATTCAGAGCTACTGTATATAGGGTCGTTATGAGTCATAGATGATTCAAAAGCACAAAACAACAACAACAACAACAACAACAACATCCATGAGCAATCAACTCTTTTGGTTGGTATCATCAGCTAAGAAATCAAAAGATTAATTGCATTGGGAAATCTGTTGTTAGGGACCTCTCCAGAGTACTGAAAAGCAATGATGTCCATTTACAGACCAAAGTGTGCCTAATCCAGGCCATAGTCTTCCCAATTACTTGCTGTGCATCAGAAAACTGAACAATGACTAAGCATGATAGGAACATTGATGACTTTGAGTTGTGGTGCTAGAGATGAGTATTGAATATACCATGGACTGTTAGAAGAACAAACAAGTTCATCCTAGAGAGGGGGAAGCCAGGCTGCTCCTTGGAGGCAAAAACTTTCAAGTTTTATCTGACATATTTTGGGTGTGATGCAAGGAGGGATCAGTCTTTGGAGAGGGATATCATGCTTGGGAGGGTGGAGGGACAGTGCAAGAGAGGAAGACCCTGTATGAGATGGATTATCTCAGTGCCTGGGGTAAAGTGGGTAGGTGTAGCAGAGATAATGAAGTTGGCTCACGATAGAACAGAAATCAGAGCTGTTGAAAGTAGGGTCTCTATGAGTCATGAGCAACTTGATGGCACATAACAACAACATTCATGAGCAGGGAACATTGTTGCATTTATTTAGATTTCTTATTTGTTTCAGTGTTTTGCAGTTTTCTTTATAAGGTCTTTAGTTAGGTTTACTCCAAAGTATTTTAATTTTTGGTTGACTATTGTAAATGGTATTGCTTTCTTAGTTTCATTTTCTGTGCCTCTTTTGTTATTTATTGAAGAGGAATTCCACTGGTTTTTGTGTATTGATCTTGCCACTTTATCCTGCCACTTTACTAAAATGCTAGGGAAAAAAGTTTCTGGGTTTCTTTTGGGTTTTTTGGTGGTTACAGTTTTACTGCTTCTTTTCCAAATGAAATGTCACTTATTTCCTCCTCTTCTTGTATTGCCCTAGCAAGTACTTCAACTACACTATTGAAGATGATTGTTGAACATGGAAATCTTTGCCTGGTCTCTGTTCACAAGAGTAATGCTTTCAGTCTTTCTCCATTGAGGATGGTGTTTGCTCTTATTTTTGCATATATGCTTTCCTGTATGTTCAGGAAATTCCTGTTTTCCTGAGTGTTTTAATTAGGAAGAAGTGGATTTTGTCAAAAGCTATTTCTGCATCAATTGACAGGATAAAGTGGTTCTTGTTCTTTGTTTTGCTAATGTGATGAATTATGTTGATTGTTTTTCTTATGTTGAACCATCCTTACATTCCTGTTATGAAACTCACTTGATCATGATGAATTATTTTTTTGATGTGCCATTGGATTCTACTGGCCAAGATTTTGTTAAGAATTTTTGCATGCATATGAATGAGAGTTACTGGTCTGTAGTTTTCTTTCTTGGTAATATCTTTGCCTGGTTTTGGTATTAGAGTTATGTTTGCTTCGTAGAATGTCTCTGGGAGTGTTCTTTCTTTTTCTATTTTAAAAAAAAATATGTTAAGTAGACTTGGTAATAGATCTCTGGATGTTTGCTAGAATCAGACATTAAACCATCTGGTCTAGGACTTCTTTGTGAGGAAGTCCTTTTATGACTTGATTGATTTTGTCGTTTGTGATCTATCTGTTCTAGTGTTCTACATCTGTCCATGCTAATCTGGATAGGGTGTGAATTTCAAAGAAGGTGTCCATTTGCTCTACATTTTCAAGTTTATCAGAGTATAAATTCTCATAATATTTTGATATTATTAACTTAATTTCATCAGGTTTTGTTGTAATATTCTCTATAACTTCTTATTTGAGGTTTATTTATTTATTTTATTTCCTGATTTTCTTTTGTTAAGTTTGTCATTGGTTTGCATATTTTATTGACTTTTTAAAAAGCCAGTTCTTGGTATTATTGATGGTTTAAGTTGACCTTTGTTTTCTATCACACTGATTTCAGCTCTTGTCTTTATAATTTCATTTCTTCTAGAGACTGTGGGGTTAGATCGTTTTTCTTTTTCTGTTTGATGGAGGTGTTGAGTTAGATCATTAATTTTGCTTCTTTCTTTTTTAAAAAAAATATGTTTGTCTATTGCTATGAATTGCCCTCGGGGACTGCCTTAACTGTATCCCAGAGATTATGGAATGTTTTATTTTCCTTATAATTTGTTGTGAGGAAATTTTTATTTAATTTTTTTTCTATAATCCAATCATGCTCCAGTAGTGTGTTATTTAATTTTCATGTGGGTGGTTTTATAAGTTTTGTCCTCTTGCCATTAACTTCTAGTTTTAAGTCATTATGATCTGAGAAGACACTTAGTATTTCAGTGTTTTTTGATTTGTTGAATCTTGGTTTGTGTCTTAATATATGATCAGTTCTGGAGTATTTACCATGTGCGCTTGAGAAGAAGGTAAATTGCTTGTTTCTTAGGTGTAGTACCATGAACACATCTACAAAGTCAAGTTGGCTGATTGTATAGTTTAGATCTTCTGCATCTTTGTTAAATTTCTTTTCAGTTCACGTATTTTTTTGGTGAGAATGGTGCATTAAATTCTCATACTACTATTGTGGTGCTGTGTCTTTCTTCAAGTTGGTTAAACATTGCTTTATGTATTTTTCAGGTCTGTCATTTGGTGTGTAGTTGTTGATCAAGGTAAGGTAATCCTAGTCTACTGTGCAATTAATTTTTTAGTGTTCTTCCTTATTTTTTTATGGTGGTATTCATGCTGAAATCTATTTTATCAGAGATTAGTATGGCCACTCCTACTTTTTCATGGATGCTATTGATTTTTTTTTGAGCCTTTGATTTTGAGTCTATATTATTTTCTTGGTTCTTAGATATGTTTCTTGTAGGTTTTTATCCATTATGTTTCTCTTTCCCCCCTTTATTGATGCATTTATTTCATTCACAGTATTGACATGCCAGGTTTTATACTTGCCACTGTGCTGTGTTTTTTTCTGCTGTTTCTGGTTACTGTGGTCCATATACTTTCTTTTGCTGTCTCTGTGTGCAAGACAAACCTTAGAATTTCTTGTACAGTTAATCTTGTATTAAAAAATTCTGTATTTTCAGCACCACAACAAGATATAGGTAAATAATGCAATAGAAAAATGGGCACAGGATATGAACAGACACTTCACCAAAGAAGACATTCAGATGGCCAACAAGCACATGAAGAAATG
>NW_006399892.1:4662739-4663382 GCF_000299155.1 Elephantulus edwardii | reverse complement strand
TCATGACAGGAGCCTAGAGCAAAGGCTACATGGTGGAGTGGAACTGGGGGAGGGTTTGTAAAACAATGAAATAATTTTTCTTTTACTTTTCCAAGATGGTAGTGTACTAGGGGGGAGGGTTGGGAGGAGAGAAAAGTGCAACAATAAATGAATGGGGGGAAAATTCTGTATTTCCTAATTTTTTCCCCACCAACATCTCAATTTCTCCTTCATATTTGATGAGCAGCTGCTGGGTACGTGAGCCTGGTTAGCAATTGTTTTATTTCAACCTTCTGTATACATCATACATTGTCTTCTTATTCTCTTCTTATTCTCAGGTTTCTGCTGAGAAATCAGAATTTAGTCTAACTGGTTTTCCATCTTAGTGGACTCTTTGTTTTCCTTGTGGTGCCACTTTTAGTATTTTATGCTTTAGTTGCTTTTAGTGAATTTGACTATTACATGTCTGGATATTTTTCTTTTTGATCTAGTCTGCTTGGGGTTTGCTAAACTTTTTGAATGTGAGTACTGTTGTTCTTCATAATGCCTGGGAAATTTTCCTCTGGTACATTTTTCCTTTTTTCTCAGTGTTTTCCTGCATGCCTTTTGTTCTGGGATTCTAATCCTATGTCATCCCACAGGATTCTAATGATTTCTTCATTTT
>NW_006399892.1:4653185-4661949 GCF_000299155.1 Elephantulus edwardii | reverse complement strand
TGTCTCCTTATTTCTTTTCTGCTGGTACAAAGGGTGATAGTTGTGGATCCAAGCAAGAAAAAACTATTGACCCTCTCTATCCATCATAACACTGCCTATTGGTCCAGTGGTACGAATCTTTGTTTTCTTGATATTGAGATGCAATCCATACTGAAGGCTGAATTCCTTGATCCTCTGCAACAAGTACTTCAAGTCCTCTTCACCTTCAGCAAGAAATACTGTTTCATCTGCATAATGCAGGTTATTGGTGATTCTCTCTCCAATCCTGCTGGTACACTCCTCTTCACAGAATCCAGCTTCTAGTATAATTTGCTCACTATACAGATTGAATAGGTATGAAGGGATAATACAACCCTTCTCAATTTTAAACTATGCAGTGTTCCTCTGTTCTGATTGCACAACAGCCTCCTGGTCAGGATTCTACATGAAGACAATTAAGTGTCATAGTATTCCCATTCTACTCAATGCCAGCCATAATTTGTTATGATCTACAGTCAAATGCCTTTGCATAATCAATAAAACATAAATACACGTTCTTCAGATATTCTTTACTTTCAGCCAGGATTCAGCTGACACCAGCAATGATATCCCTGGTGCCATGGCCTCTTAGAAATCCTGTTTGAACTCTGGCAGTTCTCTTTTCTATGTACTGTGCTAGCTGTTTTTGAGTGATCTTCAGCAGTATTTTCCTTGCATGTAATATTAATGATATTGTTTGATAGTTTCCACATTCAGTTGGAGTGCCTTTCTTGGGAATGGGAACAAATATAACCTCTTCCAATCTGTTGGCCAGACAGTTGTCCTCTAAATTTCCTGGCATAGTCTGGTGAGCACATCCTAGGCTGCATCTGTTAATTCAAACAAATCAATTGGTATGCCATTGATTCTGGGGGCCTTATTTTCATTTTTCTCTGTATAAATATATTTCTTCAGGCTCTTTTGTTCTGTAATATTATCTTTATTTATGTCTTTCATGCTTTATTCCATTTTTTGCACTTTCTTTCATGGCTGTTCAAATAACTCCCTTGCAATGTATTTCTCCTCATTTCCTTTGTGCAGGTTATCCACTTCATTTATGATTTCTAGTCTTTCTTCCATTTTGTAATTTTCCCCCTAACTATTCATACGAGTCTACATCAGTATATTTCTGCTGCCTCTCAGTCTCTGGGGTATTAATATGTTCTGCCTTTTTAGAAGGCTTATTTCTCTCCTCCCCCCAAATTTTGAATCTGCCAGCTTTTTTTTTGGCATTATGTGTAAGGTTTATTTTTTGGTATGTATTAGGCTGTTTCTATTGTGTCTGCATAGATTGTTTGTAGTTATTTATCTTTTGTTCGTTGCAGTCTGAAATTGTTCCTTTTACCAGAGAGAGCAACTTCTTTTGTCAGGGTTCCTTTCTAGGCATGTGTAGTGAGAAAGCTCTCCTTTCCTAAGGTCCTTCAACCTCTTTGGACTGCAGCACAGTCTTGCAGAAATCTTACCTGACATCTGCTCACCTCTTTCAAAGTTCAAAATTGTCCTTAATGATGTTAATGTGCATAAGAATCAGAGATCATCTTTTCCTGGCAGACAGCTGCAATTTTTCTATCCAATGTGGGGTTGAGAAAGCAGGACCCTGCCTGTTTCCAGGCACCCTTTCAATTCTCATGTGTCTTTTCTCCCTACACTCTCAATCTATTTATGAAACAGATAATTCAGGAGACTGGAGTTATAAAGAAGTATATATAATCAGGACTGAAGGAAGACTCATCTACAACCTGCACTGTGTCGAAGACTCAACCCTGCTTGCCAAAACTGAGGAAGACTTGAAGTGTTTATTGCAGAAGGTCAAAGATTTTAATATTCAATATGAATTTTACCTCAACATCAAGTAAACAAAGATCTTGGATTCACAATCAACATTCTTGGCCTTAGCAATCAGGAGCTCAAAAGATTAGTTGCATTGGGGAAATCTGCTGTTGAGAATTCCTCCAGAGTGCTAAAGAGCAATGGTGTCAGTTTAGAGACTAAGGTACACCTGTTTCAGGACATGGTCTTCTCAATTACTTTCCATTCATTTGAGAGTGTTATAATGAGTAGGGATGATAGAAGAAGAAATGATATCTTTGAGCTGCTGGAGAAAAGTATTGAACATACAAAAGACTGACAAGAGAAACAGATTTGTCCCAGAGAGGATGAAACCAGGTTGCTCTTTAGAGGTGAGGATTTTGGTGCTCTATCTTGCATACTTAAACATGTTGCTAGGAAGGACCAGTCCTTGGAGAAGGACAGTAAGCTTGGAAAGGTAGAGAATCTGAAGGGAAAATCTTGGATGAAATGGATTGACACAGTGACTGTGGCAATAGCTTCACATGTCAGAGACAATGGGGTTGGCTTAGGATAGGGCAAAGTTCACAGCCATTGCCCATAGGGAGCAATTATTCATAGGGTCATTATGAGTCATAGTTGACTTTATGGCACATAATAACAAAAATGTTTAATTAACTTAAATAAAACTTCCTTGGAGATTATGCCCTTTTTATAGAATTTTTACTCTTAATGATTAAGTACAAATTAGTTTACTTCAAATTCATTAAATGATATTTGAAATAATTTGCTCAAAGTCACACTAGTGTCGATATTTAAAACTGTGATACTAACAAAAACCATCAAACCCACTCCCTTTAACTACTTTGTTGTACAAAATGTGTAATTCATACCTATTTCTTTCTTTTTAAAAAATACTGGTTTACTTACACAGTTCAAATACATTGTTTTTCATGCAAAATTTTTCCATTTCCTTCATCCCCACCCAACCTATCAAATGCTATGATCATATGATTAACATCTCTCATCCATTCTAAACCCTCTGCTTCCACCCTTCCCTCCACCTTGGATCCTCATATTCATTCTCCAATAGTGGTTTGATACAATATTTATCCTTATGAGACTGAGTTAGTTCATTTAACACAATGCTTTCCAGATGCTCCCAAGTTAGCTAATAATTTACAAAAATCATTGCTCCTGTGTATTCCATTGTGTGAATGTGTCATGGTTTCTCAATCAGTTTGATTGTGGTTGGATGTCTGGACTATTTCCATGTTTTCATGATGGTGAATTATAATACTATGAACATTGGTGTACAAGTCTCTGTTCGTGCCTCAGTTCTCATTTTCTCAGAGTATATTCCAAGCAATGGAATAGTGGGGTCATACGACATGTCTATGTTCAGCATTTTGAGGAAGCGCTAAAGTTATACCATTGAATGGTTATACCATTTTACAATCCCACCAATGATATATGAGTTCCTATCTCACAACAAAACTAACTGCCATCTACAGTATGAAGAGTTGAAAATTAATTCCTGTAAGGTCAGACATTCCCCCCACACGCTCCACACCTACTTCTATTAATCTTAATTCTAACTCAAGCCTCTGAGGTCTCTTTCCGCTCTTCTGCTTGGGAACTAATCTGTTTGAATTGTCAGACAGAATACAGAGATAATATTTATATTTATGAAGTTTATTAAGCAAGTAAATACATAGAAAATGGTCATATTACATTTCTTTCATTCTCTGGCGTACTCACAAGCCCTCTGAAACATAGTCTAGATACTTTTGTACAGTGTCATAAAACTCTTAGTCCTGTCAGTTTTGTTGTCTTTCTATAGGCCTTGAGAAATCCTGTATTAAGAGTCTCTGAATAATTTGAGAAGCTGGACTATATGAAGAAGAATGTTGGGATTATGATAACATAAAATAAACCCATGTTATGTATATGACACATCACTTGCATAAAGTGAAGGACACTTGAAACAATGAAGAATTTCAAAGACTACATCCTTCAGTGTGAATTACACCTCAAAATAAAGGAATAAAAAAAATCTTCACAACTGCTCTACCTAGCAGCATTATAATAGAAAAAACATTGAAGTTGCAAATAATATCCTTTTACTTCAATACACAATCAACACATATGGTAGCATCAGAAAGAAAAAAGCATAAGTCTTGTTGCATTGTGCATATCTGCTATGAAGTACCTCTTTATAAAATTTTTGAGGGCAAAGAGTTCGGTTTACAGACTGAACTCTTAACCGAAGCCAGATTCTTTGCAATAGCTTCCTATGCACATGAAAATTGACAGTAAAGAGGCAGCTAGCTATCCATGGTGAACTCATATTCTAAAGAAACTTGAGAGTAAAGCCCAAAGCAATACAATTCATAAGATACAAACTGGGATCAAGCTTAGAAGGTCTAGTCTACTGTATAAAGAGACTTCCAAATAAATACAGGCAGAAATGTACAATATGAAGAAGATAAAATTCATCAATGGGACCTTCTAAAGATTAAATCCCTGTATTCATAAAAAACTTTTTCCAACAGGGTGAAAAGAAAACCTACTGACTGGGAACAAACTTTTGGCAATACCATCTCAGACAAGAGTTCTTATAACGAACGAAAGTTTGTAGAATACTCCTGGGGCTTCACAAGAAAAAGACTAATAACCCAATTACAAAATAAGCAAAAGAATTTTCACAGAGGAAGATATCCAAATAGCCAACAGACACATGAAGAAGTGCTCCAAATCCCTAACAATAAGTAAGACACAAATCAAAACCACAATGAGATACCATCTCACTCCAGTTGCAGTGACAAAGTTTAACAGGACAGCAGGTAATAAATGTTGAAGAGGATGTGTTGAGACAGGAACTCTTCTATCTACTTTGTTAGTGGGATTGTACAATGCTACAACCACTCTGTAAGGCAGTTTGGTGATCTTCAAAAAGCTGAGGATAGAAATTTCATATGACCCAGCTATTTCACTACTTGGAATATACCCCAAGAAATGAGAACTGAGGCTCAAATGGAAACTTGTACACCAATGTTCATAATTGATGCTTTTAAGTTATGGTTTTGGTGAAGAGTATTGACTATGCTATGGATTTCCATGAGGATAAACAAGTCCAATTTCAAGGAAGTTTAACCCGGAGGCTCCTTGGAGAAAGAACTGTGAAACTTTGTCCCACACACCTTTGGTATGTTTCGGGAGGTGCCAGTCTTTAGAAAAAGACATTTAACTTGAAAAGGTAGAGGGCCAGCAAAAGAGCAGATCTGAAGGCAGAACACTGATGTAGTAATTGAAACAATGTATTTGAGCAAGGCTGAGATTTTGAGGATGGTGCAAAATAAGGCAAGGTTTTCATCTGCTATTGAGATGATCACTGAGTTAGATTCACCTTGCTAGCGCCTAACAACAAGGCCTCTGTTCTGTGCATGCGGAGCGGCAGTTCCAGTTTAGCTCTCTTCTTATGTCAGTCTTTGGATTTCTACCATCTTTGCTGCTCCTACTGCTACTCTAATTGCGGCTGCCTCTGCTACAGACAAGGTTCTCAAGCCCTCTTGGGCAGTAAACTCCAGATCAGAAATGTGAACCATATCCTTCATTTCTCTCTCTTTTTTTTCCATCATAGCAAGATCCCAGTTTTCTGCATCTGAACCTGCTCGTTTTATGTCTGGCAGTATGCTAAAACTCAGCAATCCCTTCCACAAGAGAGGAAGACCCTGGATGAGATGTATTGACACAGTGACTGTGGCTATGGGATAAGATGTGTGAGAGATGGTAAGGTTGGCTTCTGATAGGACAAGGTTCAGAGCCATTGTTCATAGGGTCACTATAAGTCACAGTGGACTTGACGGCACATGACACAACAAACAACAACACAATGGTGCTATTTACCTCAGCAACACACCCAGTCATGTGGCAAAACTTAAAACCATTGTCTAGAAAAAACAGTTTGAAAAATCAATATACTGTACCACAAGTGCATAATCAAAGAATACTTCTTGCTAACTCAGTGCAATACCCACCAAATTCTTATAAATAATTGTTGACAATTAATTAATGTAGTGGGTTGGATGGTACTCAAAATATACAGTAGTCTCAGAAGAAAACTTGAACACACCAAGGATTATTAAGATGGCACACTACCAGATAATGTTTCATTTTACTTTGCATAGTGTTGCATGAGTTGACAGCAAAAAATATATGTGGTATTGTTCTTGTTGCTGATTGCCTTCTAGTCAAGCATGACTCATAGTGACCCTATGAACAAAAGGCCTGAAGCCTTTCTCTAACTATCGACATTTATCAAAGTTCATAGAGTTTCCAGCGGCATGTGGAGTTTAGGAAGTGGATCCCACTCCTGCTTCCAAACCTGTCTACATAATTATATTATTTCCTATATATTATTTTTTAAAAATCATCCCATTGATACCTCAAGAGTATAATAAAATAGAAACTTAAATGGTCTTAGTTCTTGATTTGCTCAAAAGGTAATACTCTGAAAAATGGAAGAAAATCTTCACAGTAAAAAATCTTTTCCCCTACTTTTGTGATTTAATTTTCACTATGCTTTACGATATAATTTATTCCTTAGTTTTGATTTTCTTTATTTTGTTTTAATATCCTCAACTCTTCTGTTGTTGTTAGGTAGCACTGAGTTTGTTTCTTTTGAGATGGTATAAATTGTTATCTACAACTGTCTTAGTACTTTGCTATTCTAGGTATTGGCCAAGAACTGGTGCCAGGGGTGTCTTATGGGAGCCTTTTTTAGGAATTTAGACACTCAAGTCTCACTCAGACCTACTGAATCAGCACCTTCTTTTTATCAACATACTCAGGTGATTCATAGGTACATTAAAATTTGAGGTGCACCATCCTAGCATGCCATCAAATGCTTTTAGATAGCTTTGGAAACAGGAGAGTAAACCAAAGCATTATAGTCTCTCAAGGCTCTACAGCTCTATTTTGATATGCCTGTACTTCCTAATGGGAACCGAAGTGATTTCATAAATAAGCAATCAGCTGTCTGTCCACCTTGGTTCCTAACCTCAGATATTTGTTCCTACACATAGATGAGGCCAATTGGTTTTCATCTGCATGTCTACTCCATTTTACCTTTAGTTTCTACAAAGTAATGTGGTTATTAACTTGAAAATAGTATTCCATGGTTCTGTTTTGAGTCATTCCTATTATTCTTCTGGTTCCTTCAGTTCATGTACTTTAGTTTTTCTTTTCTTACTGCTCCCAACTCTTCACACTAATGGTTGATCTAGTGTTAAGTTTTCTTTTTCAAGACTGGAGGGCACCTAACAATAAAACCGGAGTGGGTCCTAATGACTTGAGCTTGATAACCTATGGTCTTGTCCTTGATTCCCCCCACCCCCAGATTTACTAATGTCACCATTTAGTGATATTAACAAGTTCCTTCCTGATCCTCTTTTCAACTATTACCTAGTGGCAAGAAGCTGTGCTGCAATCGCTAAGGGATGCAGTCAGGGCCGCCAGCTGATGGGCCATCTCCTCCCTAGGGATTAACTGCCTCTGGAAACTCGCTGGAAGGTCACTATGGATCGGTTCCAACTCTATGATGCACAACAACGAAACAAACAATAACTTGATTTTCATATCGTATTAAGCCAAGCTAGCCAAGTGATAATTTAGTATTGTGTGTAAGTGATTAATTTCACATATTTTCAAGATTTAAAATAGAGATTTTTAAAAAATTTTATTTTCTTTTTTTCTGATCAAGAGATAGAACCAGAGTACTGGTGGAGTAGTGAACAGAAGCAGCGCTGCAGTCCCTGAGACGTGCTGTTAGAATCCACTGAAAACCTGATGGAGGGTCTGCTATGGTTCACTTCTGACTCTACGGCACACAACAACAGGGACGGATCGAAAGCCTAGATTAGGTATTTTTTCCTCTCTGTGACTGTGATGTGTCAAATGCATTAATGGTTGGTTATCCATGGTGGACAGTGTTTGGTGGAGCTCCCCCATTAAAACAAGCTTGGAAGCAGAAGTGGCATCTACTTCCACAACAGCTTGCCTCTAGAAATCCTATGAACCTAGAGAGAGGATGAAAGACACACAAGTGTTGAGGTCTTTCCTTCATAGGGTCGCTATGAGTCACCTGTGACTCTACTGCACTTAACAACAACAACTTTTTTTAAAATTGGTTTTCATACAAGCATTCATTTACATTGTGTTTCATTCACGTTCATTGTGTTTTACCGTATTCATTACTATTGATAAACACCTTTTATCACTCCATCTCAGTAAATCTCTATGTGACCCTTCCTATTCCAGCACCCTTTCACCATTCATCCACTGATCTTCACTATCCTTGTGGTTCTTTTACCCTTTCTTCCTTGTTCAGATGCACTTTTGAGACCTGATTTGTGTGCCCTATGCCATACACTAGCATTTTCCTGCATTGTTTTTCACCAATGTTGTATTTCCAAGTTGCAGGTCTATTTATATACAATTGTGCCATTGTATGAGTTGGATTTTCAGATAGTTCCTGTAAAACTGATTTTATGCATTAAAAAAAATTCTAGATTCTATGCTTTATTATTATACCAGGTAAGTAAAACGAAACACACTGATGTCTAGTCAATTCCCATTTATAATGACCCTTCCTATGGTTTCCAAGGCTGTGGATTTTTAGGACAGTGCTTATCTTTTTCTCAAGGAGCAGTTGGTGGATGTGAATGGCTGACCTTTACGTTAGTGGTGCAAAGCACTATGTTGTAATTTTGGTTACTTAACTAGAGCCTCCAAAATGTGACACTTTTAAAAGAGGACAGAAGTATTTCAACATAAAATACAAAAATTAGATATATACTTAGTTACACGTGAAATATCAACTGGAAAAAGTTCTGTGAACTTTCCCTTAAGACTATCTTCAGTCAGCTTTTTGGTGAAGAGTTATGTTTTCAAAACA
>NW_006399892.1:4650118-4651984 GCF_000299155.1 Elephantulus edwardii | reverse complement strand
TTTGCTTTTTAACCAATCTATTTCTTTTGCCTAGCTTTATTGTGTACTGTAGGACTACCTAAATGCTACATGATACTTATCTAACATTTGGGAAATAAATACATTTCATTTATCTATGCTGTATATATATGTATATATACATATATATATACACATATATTAAATTACATATAATTTATGTAATTAAAGTATATATATATTTATGTGTATATAAATATATATGTTGTTGTTGTTGTTGTTATGTGCCATGGACTTGCCTATGACTCTTAGCAACCCTATGTACAACAGCTCTGAAGCCTTCAGTATTATAAGCCAGTCTCACTGACCCCAACATATTTATTCTTATTACCCCATTTACTGTATCAATACATCTCATCCAGGGTCCTCCTCTACTATGCTGTCCCTCCACACTTTCAAGCATAATATCTTTCTCCAAGGACAGGACCTTGCTGGCTCATTCCTATGTGCCCAAAGTATATGATATGAAGCTTCAAAATCCTAGCCTCCACCATGACAAGATAAAGGTAAATAATTCAGTTGAAAAATGAGCACAGGATATGAATAGACACTTCACCAAAGAAGACATTCATTTGGCCAACAAGCACATAAAGAAATGTTCAAAATCCCTAGCTCTAAGAGAGATACAAATCAAAACAACTATGAGATAGCATCTCACCCCAATAAGAACAGCAAAATTTAACAGAACAGCAAGCAACAAATGCTGGCGAGGTTGTGGAGAAATTGAAACCCTTATTCACTATTGGTGGAAGTGTAAAACGGTTTAGCCACTGTGGAAGATGGTATGGCGCTGTCTCAAAAAGTTGCTAATAGAGATACCATCTGACCCAGCAATTCCACTACTGGGGATATACCCCTAAGAGACCATAACTGCCACCCAAGCAGATATATGCACACCCATGTTTATCGCAGCTTTATAAACAGTAGTAGAGAGTTGGAAACAAACTAAGTGCCCTTCAACAAATGAATGGATAGAGAAGTTGTGGTATATTCACACAATGGAATACTATGCTGTGTTCAAAAACAAGGAACTTATGCAATATTATTCATAATGGTGACTCTGGAGGACATTATGCTGAGTGAAGTATCTCAGTCACAAAAGGACAAATACTTCATGGTGTCACTGTTGAAAAAGAGGACTGACCTCAGGGTTGGGGGGAGACTGAGAAAGATGGGATCAATAGTGCATACTGCATTGAAACAGATAAGGGAAAAAACTGTCTAAAAGGGATATGTGATTAGGTATTTTTGTCATGACGGGAGTCCAGAGCAAAGGCTGCATAGTGGAGTGGACCTGGGGTGAGGGATTGTAAAACAATGAATGAATTTTTCTTTTACTTTTCCAAGAGGATAGTGTACTGGGGGTAGGGTTAAGAGGGGAGAAAAGTTCAACAATGAATGAATGTAAATCCAAGGTCTCTCTAAATTTTCATTGAAATTAATAATAAAAAATTAAAAAAAAATCCTAGCCTCCAAGGAGAAACTTGGTTTCATCCTCTCCAAGACAGAGTTATTTGTTTTCTTGGCAGTCTGTGACTTTTCTCCAGCACTGCAACTCAAAGGCATCGATTCTTTTTCTGTCATCCTTAGTCATTGTCCAGCTCTTTTATGCATACATAGTAAGTAATTATAAAGTTCATGGCCTGGATCAGATGCATCTTAGTCTCTAGACTGACATCGTTGCGTCTTCATACTCTAGAGAGGTCCTTGACAGCAGATTTTATCAGTACAATTCATCTCTCTCTGTATAAATGTAGTCATTTCCATGGTCAATGTCCTCTTTAGAAATGATAAAGTCCTGTATTTTACACACACACACACACACACACACACACACACACACACACA
>NW_006399892.1:4646269-4649870 GCF_000299155.1 Elephantulus edwardii | reverse complement strand
TTGTTATGTGCCGTCGAGTCCCCTGTAACTCATAGTGACCCTATGTACAACAGCCCTAAACTCTGCCCTACCCTGTGCCAATCTCACCATATCCAACACACCCACCCCCATTACCCCAGTCATTGAATCAATCCATCTCATCGAGGGTTTTCCTCTTCTGTGCTGTCCCTCCACCCTCCCAAGCATGACGTCCCTCTCCAAGGATCTTTCCCTCCTTGCAACATGTCCAAAGTGTGTCAGATGAAGCTTCAGAATTCTTGCCTCCAAGGAACAGCCCAGCTTCACCCTTTCCAGGACAAACCTGTTTGTTTTCATAGCAGTCCATGGTATATTCAATACTCCAGCACCACAGCTCAAAAGCATCAATTCTCCTTCCATCACCCCTAGTTATTGTCCAACTCTCTGATGCATAGCAAGTGATTGCAAAGACCATGGCATGTATCAGGTGCACCTTAGTCTACACACACACACACACACACACCCATTCCAAAAAATAGTAAACAAAACTAATTCAAACTTCTCTAATTTTTAAAAAAATAATATTGAAGTAAAACACACACACATACATGTATCAGGCATATTGGTTAAAAAATTCAACTGTTAAATAAAAGGTATATTGTTTACTTCAACCAGCTGCTCCAAGAAAAAGAAATGTGGCAATCTACTTTTATATACCTATAAGCCTTAGTAAACCTATGTGGCAGATCTATAATATCCTATAGGGTCAGCATAAGTTAGAATAGACTAAAAAGAAACTACATCCATACATTTACACGTGTCTTTTATTGTTAAGTGCTGTCAAGTTGACTATGACTCATGTTGTTGTGGTTGTTAGGTGTCAATGAATCAAGTATGACTCATAGCATATGATTCATAGTGACCCTATAAATAATGGATCTGAACTCTGACTTAGCCGGTGCCATCATGACGAACTGTGACATTCTCAAGCCCATTGTTGTCACGTCATCTTGTTGAGGGTTTTCTCCTTTTATCACCTTCCACTTTTATAAGTGTGAAATCTTTTTTCCAAGGAATAGCTCCTCCTCAAAACATGCCAGTCACTGGCAATAAGAGAGGTGTGAATCAAAACCACAAGGAGATGCTATCTCACCCCAGTTGTTGTTAAATGCCGTCAAGTCATAGATGGCTCATAGCGACCCTATGAATTAAAGGCCTGAACACGTGTATAACTTTCTTCATTTCTCCAAATTCCAAAGGATTTCGAAAGGCAAGCTATTTAGGAAGCGTATGCCACTTCTACTTCTAAGCTTGTTTTAATAGGGGAGTTCCACCAAACACTGTCCACCATGGGTGACCAATATTTCAGCATCTAAAAATTCCAGCATGTCCACATGCTGGTGGACTATTAGCCATAGACCCCCAGTTCATCTGACAAGTCCCATCTGCTGACACCCACTTGGGACGAAAAGAAAGACATAAGAGCACACCGAGCATTCCGTACCATACCTGTCCCTCCTTGAGATGCGAAAGGCCATCACAACTTCCAGCATAAAACCGACTCACAATACACTATCCTCAGTGGCAAAGTTTAACAGGACAGCAAGTAGCAAGTATTGGAGAGGATGTAGTGAGATTGGAATTCTCATAAAACTGTTGGTGGGATTGTAAAATAGTATAACTGCTCTGGAAGGCAGTTTGACATTTTCTCAAAAAGCTGAACATTTGATATGACTCAGCTATTTCAATGCTTGGAATATGTTGTTGTTGTTGTTATGTGCCGTCGAGTCACCTGCGACTCATAGCGACCCCATGTACAACAGCCCTAAACTCCGCTCTGTCCTCTGCCAATCGCACTGTCTCTGATACTCCCATCCCAATTATCCCAGTCGCGGGCTTTTGGCATCTCCGATTACATAAATTTAAATTCATTGCCACCTACCACCAAAAGTTTACTATCTAATTCATTTTCTGCTATTTGAATTTTGCTAGATTTTTGTACAAAAATTTTTTTAGATCAGTTGATACAGTTTCACAATTAAGCTTGTTCTAGTTCTACAAGGACTCCACCACAGTCTTTGGGATGCAGAAAAATCACTGGTTTTCCATGTGCTCCTATTGTGGCCTCTTCAGTTAGACTACGAATCTTCTTTTTTCAAATCCATCACAGCTTCATTTATGTTATCCACCTCAATGCAGATGTGATGCATTCCTCCAGCCTTGTTTTTCTGCAGAAAACCTGCGATTGGACTATTACTCCCCAAAGGATGAAGCAGTTCCAGCTTGGTGTTTCCCAGACTGACAAAACCAACAGATACTCAATGTTCAGGAAGAGGGATGGTGTGGCTTACTTGAGCCCCTAAAACATTCTTGTAAAAGGCTGAAGCTTATCTGGGACTGCTATGGCTACATGATTGAGTCGACCTAGATGCCACACAAGGTCTGACACTTCATCCAAGCTCTGTGTTAGGGAAAAAGTTCTTGCTGCTGGAATTAGAGTCTGGAATCTGCAAAAAAATTCTGATTTTTTAGCCATCTTTTAACGACTTACTGGTTTAGAGATCGTCATCTCTTCCCAGCACAAGGTATTTCAGATGCCTTTAGCGCCAAACTTAAAGCACCTCCAGCTGTATACTTTGAGCATGGTGTCAAAGATAGAGCTGTTTTCTGTTCACCCATTTTCCTAGCCTAGAATCCCGGAGGTGCGTTTCATCCTGTGCTTTATTTGAATATACCCTGAAAAAATTAGAATTGAGACACAAATGATTATTTGTACACCAGTGTTCATAGCAGCATCATTCACCATTGCAACAACAGGGGAATAGACCAAATGTCCAACCAAAGCCAAATGGGTTGAGAAATTATGGCATATTCACACGATGGAATACTATGTAGCATGTCAAAACAATGATTTTGAAAATTACTACTTAACTTTGGAGGAACTGGAGAACATTATGCTATGTGAATGAACTCAGTGCTATAATGACAAATACTATATAAGACCACTATTGTAGAAAGAGAACGATAACTAGTAAAACATGTATGAGGGTCCAAGGAGGCTAATGTAGGAGCAGAGAGGAGAGGAAGGGCAGGTTTTAATCATTGTGTCCCACAACTTGATGGGGCGGGGGAAGGATCTGGGAAAGATTCTGTGTGAAAAACAATATATATGACCTGTGTAAGTAAATTAGTGTTATATTTATATTTTTAAAAAACAAAATCTGCCAGGAGTATGTGAGACAGTTTCATTATTCTTGCCTCCAAGTAGTACCCTGGATACATCTTTCTAAGACTTATTTGCTGGTCCTTCGGTTATCCCTAGAATAGTTAGCATTCTTTCCACAACATTACAACTCAGTCATCAGTTCATCTGTTTTCTTCATTCCTTGTTTAAATTTCAACTGCATAGCAAGTAGTTAAATATCTATTCAGTATACCTATTAATATATGGACTGAGGCTCAATGTTAAGAAGAAAAAAATTCTCACCACTGGACCAATCGGTAGCATCAGGATGGATGGCGAAGAGATTGCGATTGTTCACAGCTTCAGGAAATAAAAAAAAAGTATTGCGATGGGAAAGTCTGTGGTTAGGGACCTCTCCAAAATACTGAAGAGCAACAGTGTCTCTCTGGAGACTAAGGT
>NW_006399892.1:4641813-4645845 GCF_000299155.1 Elephantulus edwardii | reverse complement strand
GGTTTAGGGCTGTTGTACATAGGGTCGCTATGAGTCACAAACGACTCGACGGCACATAACAACAACATACCTATTTAATCTACACCAATAATTGCTATCAATTCTGAATTATGGCAAGTTAATATGTTCAGATCAGAAATATGTTCCATATGATTTTGAATGGTTGATTTTCCTCCCAAGATAGGTCCATAGTTCCTTCTTCTGAAAATAAAACAAAACACATGCGTGCGTGTGGGCGCGCGCACACACACACACACGCACACACAGAGTATATATAGAAATATACACACATCTATGCATGTTTACATATGTGTTTAAGCTACAAACTGTCAGGTGCTAGACTCAATGAAGAAGAATATAGCATCAGGTTTGGAGAAAGACTCGTCAATAGTCTTTGGCATGTGGATGACACAACCGTGCTTGCTGAAAGTGGGGAGAACTTGAAGCAGTTGCTGCAGAAGTTTAAATACTAGAGCCTTCAATATGTATTCTATCTCAACTTCAAGAAAACAAAAGTCTTCACCACTGGACAGAAAGGCAAGACCATGATAATTGAGAATGAATTATTTCTTACTTAGATTCCAATCAGTAAAGTTGGTACTAGCAGTCAGAAGATGTTTCTGTTGTGCCACCGAGTCACCTGTGACTCATAGTGACCCTATGTATAACAGTCCTAAACCCTGTTTTACACTGTGCCAATCTCGTTGCCTCTGCCACACCTACCCCTATAACGCCAGTCACTGAATAAATCAATCTCATAGAGTGTCTTCCTCTCCTGCACTGTCCCTTCACCTTCCCAAGCATGACATTACCCTCCAAGGACTGATCTCTTCTTGCAACATGTCCAAAGTATGTCAGATGAAGCTTCAGAATCCTTGCCTCCAAGGAGCAGGCAAGCTTCACCCTTTCCAGGACAAACCTGTTTGTTTTCCTAGGAGTCCATGGTATATTCAATACTCTTCTCCAGCACCACAGCTCTCTGATGCATAGCAAGTGATTGCAAAGATAATGACCTTTATCAGGTGCACCTTAGTCTCCAGCCTGACATCGTTGCTCTTAAGTACTTTAGAGAGGTCTCTAACAACAGACTTTCCTATTGCAATACATCTTTTAATTTCCTGGCTGCTGGTACCAAGAGTGTTGACTGTGGAGCCAAGCAAACTAAAACTGTGAACAATCTCAATCTCTTCCCCATCTATCATGCTCCTGCCATTCTGCCCAGTGGTGAAAATCTTTGTTTTCTTGATATTGAGCTCAATTCATTTTGAGGGCTGCAATCCTTGACCTTCTGCAAGCAAGCGTTTTAGGTCCTCCTCAGTTTCAGCAAGCAGGGTTGTGTCATCTGAATAATGCAGATTGTTGGTGAGTCTTCCTACAATCCTGATGACACATGTCTCCTCATAAAGCCCAGCGTCTGGATAAGAGTGCCAAGAAGGCAAAGCAGAAATAAGAAATCAAGGATCTTAAGAAGCTGAACAGAAGATTTCAAAAGGCATCATGGGAAGATAAAGTAAAGTATTATAATGTAATGAGCAAAGAGCTGGAGTAAAAAAAATCAAAAGGCTGAACTCGCTCAGCATTTCTTAAGCCTAAGGAACTGAAGAACAAATTCAAGCCTTGAGTTGTAATATTTAAGGATATTATGGGCAGAATAGTAAATGATCCTGGAAGTATTAAAACAAGATGCAAAGAGCAAATGAAGGTCTCTCTCCATCTGTGTCATTACAACAGACTTTCCTTTGAGGAAGCCGTTTTTCTCCAGTCATATTTGGATTGCCTTACAATGTGAGGAGATGATCTTCTAATATGGTATCCAGCAATATTCTAATGCTGTCCACAGAGCTTTCAAAAATCTGTTGTTTCAGACCAGTTTTGCTTTTTAGTCTGTCTCAATCTAGAAGCTCCATTGAAACCTGTGCACCACGAGTAACCTTGATGGTATTTGAAATATTAGAAGTGCAGCTACCAACATCACAACACACAAACTATCATTGTACAGCAAAATGACAGATGGATGGATTAAAAACAAAAAGGATTATAAAAATAGAGGAAGATCATCGGGGAGATGTATTGATACTAACATGATTTCAACCATAGCAGCAACCATGAGAATGTGAAAGACTCGGCTTTGTTCCATTCTACTTGTAAATATGGTTTCTATGTGCTAAAGCCAAATGGTTGACACCTAATCACAAAAAATTCAGTAGGTCTTGAGATTGTGGAATTGCCGTTAACATAAACAGTGTTTACAAAGATGGCTCTTGAACCAAACTTTCAGTAGCAAAGTTATAAGATATGAGAAACTAAATTAAGGATAGGCTAAGAACTCAATCATTAACATTTTTGAAACCTACAATCGTTCCACAGATATATATTTGAAGCTCACATATTCTGTCGTTTTGACTTTCTTCATAAATAATATTAATAAAATATATCTCCTAATAACATTTCCCAAGTTTCAAACATGACAATTTCAACCCACTGATGGTGTAATCCATGGAAGTTGTTCTGCTAACCCAAACATTGTGCATCTCTTTCATTTCAAATCCACCATTCACTTCTTGGGGGGAAGATGAATAATCTCCTCCTGTGTGGTTTGTAGTTTCAGAAATATACTATAGAGTTAGGTATGAGTCACTTCCAATTCAGTGACAATGAGTAGTAGTAATAACAGTCATTTTATATAGTGAAATGAGCTTGGCTACCAAATATACATCAAAGTGGAAACACAGGTAAAGTTAGCAATCTTCTGCTAATTATATGTGATTATTACATAAGCATAATTGCTATGTGTCATCAAGTTGCCTGCAACTCATGACGGCCCTATGTACAATAGCTCTAAATCCTGCTTTATTCTGAGCCATGCTTATTGTATCTGACACACCTACCCCCATTACCCCAGTCAGAGTTAATCTATCTCATTGAGAGTCTTCCTCTTTTGTGCTCTTCTTTCACTCTCCCATGCATGATGTCCCTCTCCATGGACTGCTCCCTCCTTGCAACATGTCCAATGTATGTCAGACCAAGAGTCAGAATCTCTGCCTCCAAGGAGTAGCCTGGTTTCACCCTCTCCAGGAGGTTGAATGAACCTGTTTATTCTCCTAGTAGGACATAATATATTCAATACTCTTCAAAACCACAGATCAAAGGCAATGATTCTTCTATCATCCCTAGTCACCAACCAACTTCCTGATGCATAGCATGTAATTGTGGCCTTTATCAGGCACACCTCAGTCCCCAGACTGATATTGTTGCTCTTCAGTACTTTGGAGATGTCCCTGACAGCAGACTTCCTTGTGCAATTCATCTTTTGTTTCCTGGCTGTTGGTACCAAGAGTGTTGATTGTGGAGTCAAGCAAACTAAAGCTGTTAACAATCTCAATCTCCTCATTGTCTAGCATGATATTACGAACCAGACCGGACCAGTGGTGAGAATATCAGTTTTCTTGAGGTTGAGCTTTCATTCATATGGAAAGCTGCAGTCCTTGATCTTCTGCAGCAAGCATTTCACGTCCTCCTCAGTTTCAACAAGCAAAGTTTTGTCATCTACATAATGCAGGTTGTTGATGAGTGTTCCTCCAAGCCTGATACCGCATTCCTTCTCATAGAGCTTAGCCGCCCAGATGATCTATTCCACATACAGGTTAAAAAGGTATGGAGATAAAACACATTCCTGGAACACATTCTTCCTGATTTTAAGCAATAAAGTGTTTCTTGGCTCTATTCTGAGGACTGCTTCCTGGTTCAAGTATACATTTCGCATAAGCACAATCAAGAGTTCTGGATTCCCATTTTCCTCAAGGTTAGGCACAATTTTGTTGTGATCTACACAGTCAAATGCCTTTGCATAGTCAATGAAACACAGATAAACATTCCTCTCATACTCTTTGCTTTTCTGACAAAATCCATCTGACATTGGCAATAAACTGTTGTTGTTGTTGTTGTTGTTGTTATATGCCATCGAGTCGCTTGCGACTCATAGCGACCCTATGCACAACAGCCCTAAACTCCGCTCTGTCCTGTGCCAATCGC
>NW_006399892.1:4636200-4640463 GCF_000299155.1 Elephantulus edwardii | reverse complement strand
AACTTCTTCTTTCATCACCATAGGCTCTTGCTCATATGTTGTTTCATGAAATTCTTCTGTGTCTTCCAATTCCTTTCGATACAGTGACTCTATGAATAATATTTAATGATTTTAAAGTGTGTTTAAAAATTAGATAATTACAAAAATAATTAAAATCTTTAATTTTGTAGAGCCCCAGTAACTCACTGGTCAAACTCTCAGCTTCCAAGTTGAATGTGGGAGTTCAAACCACCAGCCACTTCCCTTTGAGAGGACAACGATAAGGATTTTGCTTCAGTAAAAATTTGAAGCATTTCAGTTCTACCTTATCCTATAAATTGCCATGTATTGAAATATATTAAACAGTAACATATTCTGAGTTTGTATTATACCTTAAGTTAATCTCTCTTCTCTACCTGCAAAACAGAATCTTGTAGTCATTAGATATATTGTCAGGGACAGTAATGTGTTCATACTATATATGGTCTGGCAAGTACCCTCCAATTCTGCAACAAACAAAAACCAAATATTTCTAAGGAAATATATGAACCACTATTGAATTTAAAGTCAAGAATTATAATTGTGGTTGTGGTTAATTACTGTCCAATTGTATATACCACATAGTGATCCTGTGTGCAACAAAACTAAAGCATTCCCTGTCATACTCACCATCATTTCTACCGTTGGTCTATTGTTGAAACTTCTGTGCCACTCTGTCTCGCTGAGGCATTTTCTTCTTTTTCAAAGACAATTCACTTGACTAAGCACAATGTACTTCTCCAAGGACTGAGTCCTCTTGATATCACATCCAAAATACGTGAGATGAAGTCTTTGCCAATCTTGCTTCGAAGGAGCAGTCTGGTAGCACCTCCTAAGGGAACAAATTACTGACATTGGTATCCATGCATTATAAGATGAAAGATTTTGGGGAACATGAATAATTTTCAATCAAAGTTTGTGTTTAGTCGGAAATATGAATGCATTAAAACATCTTGTAGAATAGAAACAAATAAATGTTTGTTAGTTGCCCAGTCCCAAGAAGAATCACTTTTGAAAACTCTAATTCCCTCATATCTTTAAAGAATAATTTATAACTTAACACATTTGGGCATGCTTACTACTTCTGGGAGATCTTGTTTTTACCCAGCTTGTACTGGTATCAGGGTTAAATTATACTCTACTCTTCAGGTTCCCTGTTCTGTATGAAGGGTAAATTATTTGATCTTAATAATACACTGGCTAGGGTCTGCAGCAAGGCTTCGGACCACTTCATTCTAGTTTGACCTTCCACTAATATTTTCATTTTCAACCCAGATATGTGGTATCTGAGTCTACATTTCAACAAGATATTCAAGTGATTCTTACAGATCCCCAGGCAATTCTTATGTATACATAAGTATCTTGTTAAAAATGTCAATTCTGAATTCATATAAAGGATAGAATAAAATTGTTAGTAATGATTGTACTGGAATGAACCAACTCAAAAAACACTAATAGAAATTTATTTTCATTAGAGGCCTTGCATCAAAATAAAAAAGCTAAGAAATAGAATTTCTTCTTCAAAAAAACCCCACTTTACTTTCTCCCAATTTCTTTTGTTTCATTGCTATTTCTAGTTAGTGGAAAATTTTACATTTGGGTTAAACTACTTTACAATGCTCTTATCTCTTGCGATGTTTATTGTATAGTGAATGTTACCATGGAAATCATTGTATTATAAAAAATTTGACATTCTGGTTTAGATGTAATATGAAGATTATTATGGATATAGTTGTTCAAAATTGAAAAGATTTGCTAATAAGATTATAAGGAGTAACATTTTAAGCACTAAAAAGGTTAACAGATTTATGTTTCAATGTGAATATTTCCAAGATTCTGTTCTGTTATGAATATATTCATTATAGAGAATAATATGGTTTAATAACCTTTAAATATATGAAGTTATCTTTTTATTACCAATTAAGTTAAAAAAATTATTCCTTCAGCAAGGAAAAATTTGGTTTACTCGCTTTATAAATGGAATCAATTAGGCCTGCTAAGTGTAAAGTCACTTGCCAGCTTATGAAGCCTATATTCTTGATGATAACAAACCAATGACTATCCAGATACCTATAAGTCATTTAATGTGAATTCAATTAGCTTCTAACAAGCAGCTGAAGAATGTGACTGTGCTGAGTGTGATATCTCTGTATTTTAAATATTTAGAGGACATAGTTTGATGTACAATAACATAGGGTGGGGATTGCTCACTTTTCTTCGTTTTACACTTGGCTTATTTTAACTATAACAGAATAATAGAAATAGAAGTGAATGAGCTGAACACTACCTCTTGAACTATAGGTTACTATGCCATGTGTTATTTTTGGAACAATAAGGGAATGTTTGTGTACATTTATACTGGACTATCAATTTAACTTGCTTTATCATTTTATCTCTATGGCAAAAAATATCAAATGCTTTGACAGTCTCCCTCTACATTCTGTGGAAAATAGCAAGTCTCAAATACCAAAACTTGCTCTACATTTATTTTTCTTTATTATCACTTATTGCCACTTGATATTATACTTACTCTTTGTGAACACCCGCTTCCCTCAATGAAATATAATCTCTGTGAAGGAAAGGATCTTAACAATTTCCTCACAACTGATTCCCAAGAAAACATAGTAATTATAAGAGTTCTACAGCTTTACACATAAATTATCTGGATGAATATATTATTTACCACAAACAAACACTGCTATGGGCAAAGTATGCAACTATCTCAGGTGTAGTTGTTGTTTTTATGCGTCATTGAGTCACCTGCGACTCATAGTGACCCTATGTATATGAGCCCTAAATGCCGTTCTATCCTGTGCCAGTCTCACTATATCTGACACACCCAGGCCCATTACTCCAGTCATTGAATCAATCTACCTTACAGAGGGTATTCCTCTCCTGTGCTGTCCCTCCACCCTCCCAAGCATGACATCCTTCTCCAAGGACTGGTCCCTCCTTGCAACATGTCCAAAGTATGTCAGACGAAGCTTCAGAATCTTCGCTTCCAAGGAGCAGCCTCGTTTAGCCAGGATGAACCTGTTCATTTTCTTAGAAGTCCGTGGTATATTGAATACTCTTCTCCAGCACGACAGCTCAAAAGCATCAATTCTCCTTCTATTAGCCCTAGTCATTGTCCAACTCTCTGATGCTTTGCAAGTGATGGCAAAGCTCATGGCCTGTATCAGGCACACCTTACTCTCCAAAGTGACACTATTGCTCTTCCTTGACACAATCTTTGCATCTATACAGAGTGGTCAGATGTGTTTGTTCTTGTTGTTGTTATTGTTTTAAAAGTATATATAATAGAAAATTTGCTATTTCAACATTTTATGTGTACAATTTCGTAACAATAGTTGTTATTAGGTTCTAAGCAGTTGACTACCACTCAAAACAACCCTATTAACATCCCTACTTTATACCATTCTCAAGATTTCCAACACACTGAAGTCAATTGTTATAGTCACAATGGTTTGTTGTTGTTACTGTTTTATGGTGCTGTTGAACCAAGTATGACTTACAGTGACTCTATGAACAAAATATCTGAACCTTGTTTTATCCTCCACCATTCTCACCCTTCTAACACACGAGAGCCCATTGCAGCAGTCACTGTGTCAATCCACCTAGTTCAGAATCTTCTTCTTCGCTGACCCTCCACCCTTCCCAACATCATATCCCTTTCAAAGGAATAGTACCTCCTAACAACCTGCCCAAAGTACGTGAGGTGAAATCTCATCATTCATGCCTTCAAAGAACACTTCTGATGCACCCCCTCCAAGACATATCTGTCAGTTCTCTTGGCTGTCCATAGGATATTCAGTGCTCTTTTCCAATACCAAAACTCAAAGGCGTAAATCATTTTATTTATTGTCCAACTCTCACATGCAAAGGTAAAAATTACATTAATTATTTGAACACCAACACTCTTGGCAGCAGCAGCCATGGAATTAAAAGATGTATTGCAATGGGAAAGTCTGCTGTTAGGGACCTCTCCAAAGTACTGAAGAGCAATGGTGTATTTCTGGAGACTAAGGTGCATTTGGTTCAGGACAATCACTTGTTATGTGTCAGAGAGTTAGACTATGACTGGGGAGGATAGAAGGACAATTGATGCCTTTGAGTTGTAGTGCTGGAAAAGAGTATTGGATGTACCATGACTGCTTAGAAAACAAACAGGTTCATCCTGAAGATGGTTAAACTGGGCTGCTCCTTGAAGGCAAGGATTCTGAGGCTTCGTCTGACATACTTTGG
>NW_006399892.1:4629795-4636040 GCF_000299155.1 Elephantulus edwardii | reverse complement strand
ATGTGTAAGTTCTGACTTGATGACACATAACAGCAGGAACGAATATAGCAAAAGGGAAATAATTGTTTGAAGTAGACTATGAACTTACTGTGTCCTCCGTGATTCTGTCTTTATATTTTAGTTTTTAGATTTCTTTGGGAGCAGTGATGGTCAGTGATGAAACAGCCTCCTTTCAAAGTGGAGGCCTTGTTTCAATTTCCCAAAAGTACTCTTGAAATACAGTATCAACCAGTCAATAGGAGGTTGGTGTGTTGCTCAGATGTTGAACAAATTTTAACAGACCTTCCAGAATTTTGCAGACTAGGGTGAGAAAACCCCTAGTAAACTAATTTGGAAAATCATTCAATGGAATCCTGTGTAGTAGTGTTGCTAGGTGTCCCTGGGTTGAGTACAACTGATCAAAAACCTATGACCAAGGGATCTGTACCCTTTCCTATCCTGCACTTGAATCCATTGCTGTAGCCACTGAGTCAATCCAATTCCTTGAGGAGGGAGGGGATGTCTTCCTCTCCTTCACTGCTCCTCCACCCTTTCAAGCATAGTATCTCTTTCCAAGGAGTAACCTTTTTTAAAAAAACAACTCCGTAGTATGACGGATCAAACTTCATCACCTTGGATTCCAAGAAACATTCTGGTTGCACTTTTTTTCCCAGGCATATGTGTTTGTCCTTTAAAAAAATTATTATTATACTAGTTTATTTACAAAATTCTAATACATTATTTTTTCTTTTGATGTAGATCACAACTATCTAATCTTTTTTCACTACAAATCGTAATGAGTCAAGGACTGACTCAATGACAGCAAAGAGCAATAAAAAAACAATAATCTTCCTTATTTGATAGCCTTTTCTCCATGTCTATTAGTTTCCTAAAATTCAGAAAAGATGAATAAATAATAAAATAGACAAACACCTAACGAAATGGGCCATTGTTGTACAACCATTCAGCTTATCAGAAATGACTGTCAAGAAATTAAATGAACAGGTAAAAGAACATCAGTAGTAGGCCTGAAAATCTCACTTGAAGATGAAGTCAGTACGATCTCTTCTTGTTTGTATTCACTGTTGCTATGAGAAGCTAAACTCTTCTGAGTGTTATGTGTTTTTATTGCAAATATTTGATTTTAAAATATTATTTAATATTTCTGAAAGAAAAGTTTTACAATTTAGTGTTATTGTTGTCCAAATGAAAGTCCAGACCAATTTCTTCTGAGACAAAAGGTAGATTCAAAAGGAAAAAATAAAAACAAATTTAGGGCGAGAATGATCTTCCTAGATTTGTTTTTCTTTATTTATGTTTCCATCTATATACCATGTCATTGCTCATATGCCTCCAGGCACCATTAGAAATGATCAAGACAATATTAACAATTGATCTTCCACATCTAACTTAGGATAAAAGCCAAACTAAATCAATAATGTTACCATTGTACAACACTTTGCTGTAATTTATTTTGAGGATAATTTACAGTGTATGTACATGAATAAGGGAGAGATTTATCCCCAAGTGTGTATTCAACTTGGTCATAAGGCTGTGTCGCAAAAAAATGTCATTCTTCTTGCTATCATATTTTACCTGGCTTGGACCGCTATACTTTTGAATCTATAGGCTACAATTAATTTATACATATTTCAAAGCAGGAGAAGTGATTTCCACAGGTATCATTTGTATTCTTACACTAACGCATAAACTTTTTTTTTATTAGGTTTACAGAAAAACTAGTGCGAGAAAATCGCTTCAAAATCAGTCAGAGATTCCCAGGGGGTAGATTATTTCCTGGGAATAAATACATAACTGTGTGAGAGAATCAGGCCTGAAAATCCACTTGCACATCTGGGTACAGCTCTGTTAAATGACTAAACAATGTGGGGAGAATATGGAAAGAGGAGTTATATTAAAACAATCCTCAGGGAATTTGGAAAAACAACTCTTGCTGGATGCATCTGTTCCCTGTATTTTGTGACTTGGCCATTTGAGGACAGATTTTAAGTTATTTCCAACTTAGTAGTATAATAATTGTGGAGCCTGATGTCCCCCAAACAAAATAAAGACATGATGTTAAAAACAAACAAAAATTTCAACTCTTCAAGTCCAATTTACTACCTGTTGTTGTTATGTGCCGTTGAGTATGACTAACAGTTATTCTATCAAAAGATCTGAACCCAGTCCTATCTTGTGCTCTCCTCTTAATCGCTAATACTCTTGAGCCCATTGCTGCAGTCACTGTATCAATCTGTCTCGCCTAAAGTCTTCCTCTCTTTTGCTGATATCCCACCTTTCCAAGCATGATACTGCTCTCCAAGGAATAGCAATATGCCCAAAGTACGTGAGATGAAGCTTTGTCATCTTTACCTCCAAAGATAATTCTTCCTGTACAATCTCCAAGACATTTTTACTACTTAGAAATGGATTATTTACAATGTAAAACCACATTATCAGGCTGCTATCCCAATTGGGTCCAAAATGAATGGTGTGGGGGACTTTGGTTTTGATTCTTTCACTAGGGAGCTCTGGTGACTTAGAGGTAAGGCATTGCACCGTCAAAGCAAAGACATGCAGTTTGAATGCACTCTCCTTCTGCTTGATTTAATGCCTCTGAAAACCTGCTGCAGGGTCACCTATGGGTCATCAGTTCTAACGCAATGCTACACAACAACAACATCTTAGGGGAAAGGTGAGTGGCATCCTCCCACAAAGATTTATAGTCCTAGAAACCTGAGGGAGGGCTTTTAATAAATCAGAACCAATTTGACAGAAGTAGGTTAGGTAAGTACTTCCAAGATTTCCTCAAATGTAATGATTTCTGGTGGTCTAATGGCAAGAAGCTGCACTGAAATCCCAAAGGCACATAGTACAAGTCCACCAGCTGCTCCATGGGAGAAGCTCTGAAAACCTGCTGCAAAGGGTCACTAGGAAGTTCAACTATACATTGGTCCCAACTCGACAGTATACAACAAAAATATAGGGATAATGATTCTGTGTCAAATACTGTTAATAAGATAAAATGAGATTGTTGACACAAAAGTGGCTGGAAAGCCTTTTAATAATGTTTCCAGATAAAATTATGAATAAAAATCTGTGCATGTATGCATGTGTGTAAGTGTGTGTATACATATTGTTTTTTCTTCAATCATTCGCACATATTTTATTCTATGACCTTAGCTGAAATATACATAACATTTCATTATTCTAAGAAGTAGGTAGGCGATAGTCAACTCAATGGCAACATAAAGCAGCAATATAGACTTAACTATCATTTGCCTGAAAGGAATACCAGCGGGGTGACCTCAGTTCCGGGCTTGAAGGTATATTATATTGCCTGATTTCGCATGCTACAGTGATTCTTGGAATACGTGTGAGACTTTGTTGAGTAGACGATATATACAATGAAGCTGTCTTTCCTGTATTAGCAAACATCTGTTACTGTTATCAGAAAGACACACAGCCTAAATAGAAACACATGTGTGTATTATGCAACTCTGTAGTTACTTGCCGTTCTCCTTGTTGACTTGTGATCAGTGTGGTTTAGTGATAAGTAGCTGTGCTGCAAACACAAAGGTAGACAGTTTGAATTCTTCAGCTGCTCCATGGGAGAAAAATGGTCAATCTCCTCCCATGCAATTTGTTGTCTCTGACAATGAACTAGAGACTCAACTATGGGATGGTTCTCTTTGATGGGTACACCACAATGACAATACAAGTCAGTGAATACTCTCAAACTCCTAAGCAATTTGTGGTCATTGATGTTAAAATGACATCAGGGTAAAAATTTGAGAAAGGAATCTGAGAGTGCTTTTATGGAAACACACACACACACACACACACACACACACACACCACACAAATGGTAGGATTAGCCTGCTTTTAGAATTTCACTTAAATTTTGTTTTGATCATGAAGTGTATTTCTTTCAGTACTCATATGATCAAGTTTTGAAGAGAACAAAAAACAAGGCAAAAAAATTGCTGTCATATACACTCAAGAGCAACTACGTATAGAGAACAGAAAAGTATTCATAGAATTTTCAAGACTGACATATCATAAACAGATTGTTGTTCTTATGTGCCATTGAGTCGCTTGCGACTCATAACGACCCTGTGTAAAACAGCCCTAAACCCTGCTCTATTCTGTGCCAATCACATTGCCTCTGACACAGCCATTCCGATTACACCAGTCACTGAATCAATCCATCTCAGAGAGGGTCTTCCCCTTCTGCACTGTCCCTCCACACTCCCAAACATAATGTCCCTCTCCAAGGACTTACCCCTCTTTGCAACATGTCCAAAGTATGTCAGACGAAGCCCCAGAATCCTTGCCTCCAAGGAGCAGCCTGGTTTAACCCTCTCCAGGATGAATCTGTTTTCTTGGCAGTGCATGGTATATTCAATACTCTTCTCCAGCACCTCAGCTCAAAGGCATCAAGTCTCCTTCTATCCTTCCTAGTCATTGTCCAACTCTCTGATGCATAACAAGTGATGGCAAAGACCATAGCCTGTATCAGATGCACCTTAGTCTCCAAAGTGACACCATTGCTCGTCAGCACTTTGGAGCACTCCCTAACAGTAGACTTTGCCATACCTTTTATAAAAGGAGGTGCTAGTAAGTGAAAATTGTGAAATTTTCAGCTAATAGTCAAGTGCTTAACTGTTTGCTCCAGGTATTTTAATTGTACTGTATCTGTTTGCCTTGGAGTAGACTCCAATTCATTTGACAACTATAGTGCAGAATAGGCCTGCTATACAAAGTTTCTTAGTCTGACATTTTTATAGGAACAGATCAACAGATGCTTTTCCCAGAAAAAACTGTTCAGTGGTTAGGTTCAAATACCAACATTGAGGATAGTAACTAAAGCTTTAGCCATTGAACCAGCAGGGCTCATTTTACACTTACATAGGTGTGTGTGTGTGTGTGTGTGTGTGTTGCCATTGAGTCCAATATGACTCATAGGAGCCCTAAGAACAAGAGCAAGTCTCCGCTCCTTCTTACACCACACTCACACACTTCGTAGTATTCAAACTCATAGTTGTAGCCATTGGGTGATTTATCTCACTGAGTCTTCATCTCCTTTAGTGACCCTCTACTTTTGGCAGTATAATTTTTTGTTGTTGTTCAAAAAAGATATTATTTCTTTATACCCTTACTCAATTTTAGCCAGTTTTATATATATATATATTGCTTCATTCATGCAGATTTTGTTTTATATTTATGCAGATGACACAACCTTGCTTGCTGAAACGGAAGAAACCTGAAGCACTTGCTGCACAAGGTCAAGGACTGTAGTCTTCAATATGGATTGAAACTCAACATCAGAAGACAAAAATTCTCACCACTAGGCCAATTGGCAGCACCTTGATAGCTGGAGAAGCGATTGAGGTTGTTAACAATTACAGCTTTCTCGACCCCACCATCAACACTCTTAACACCAGCAGTCAAGGAATCAAAAGATGAATTGCATTGGGTAAATCTGTTATCAAGGGCCTCTCTAGAGTACTGAAAAGCAATGATATAAGTCTAGAGAATAAGGTCCACCAGTCCATGGTCTTTCCAATTACTTGCTATGCATCAGAGAGCTGGACAATGACTAAGGATGACAGAAGAAGAATTGATGCATTTGAATTGTGGTGCTGAAGAAGAATCTTGAACATAAAATGGACTGCCAAAAAAACAAATAGATCTGTGTTGGAGAGGTTGAAATCAAGTGTTTCCTTGAAGGTTAGGATTTTAAAGCTCTGCTTCATACTTTGGGCACGTGGCCAAGTAAGACTGGTCCTTGGAGAAGAATATCGTGCTTGGAATGGGGTTTGGGGTGTTAGAACTAGACTGGCTCAGCACAGGGCAAGTTTCAGAGCCACTGTCCATAGGATCACTACGAGTCACAGGCGACTCGATGGCACATAACAACAACAGCAACAATCATTTATGTATATTGTGTTTTATCGCTAATTACTGTTGGTCTATAACTTCTATCTCTCCTTCTCCTCAAGTCCTCAATACACCTTACTTATTTTTTCATTTTCCATTATTTCTCTGATCTCTGAGGTCCTAGTGATTTCTTCTTTTTTTTCTGTCTCCATAATTCCATTTAAATAGATTTGTGTCTATCTATACATTTTATATATCTCTATCATCTATCTATCTTCTATCATATATCCATCTATCTTATTATTAATTACCTATTTATCATCTATCATATCTCTCTCTCCTATTTGCTAATTGAAATAGCTAAATTTTTTTATGCTTTTGCA
>NW_006399892.1:4623935-4628305 GCF_000299155.1 Elephantulus edwardii | reverse complement strand
GACGAACTTTTTAACAAATGGTGTTGGCAAAACTGGAAAGGTATCTGCAAAAGACTCAGGTAAGATCCATACCTCACTCCATATATATTGTTTTTGACTTAATTTTTCCCAGGTTAATCTTCCCTTGACTTAGTCCCTTGATTTAATGCCTTTGTAGGACTGGTTCCTCCTAACAGGATGCCCAAAGTATGTGAAACAAAGTTTTTTTTAATTTACACACACACACATACACACACACACACACACACACACACACACACACACACACACACGTAGAAGGAGGTATATGCATTCAGTTGTTAACTTAAAGGTCATAGTTTCAAAACCTACGGTTGGAGTAAATATTTAAAGACAGGAAAACCTGACTTGTCAGCGGTGGAATTGGTTTTTCAGTTATTCATGTTTTCGTTTCTGGTTTATATGTGTGTGTTCATAGTGTGTAAAAAGTGTGCAAACATTTAAACATATAAATGGCCTTTGTAGATGCTCTCAAAGGAGAAGCTGGGTATTACACAGCGGTGGAACCAGCATGTCCAGTGTTATGGTGTCACTTAATAAGCGCAACCTGGTAAGAATCAGCCAAAACCATTGCATCTTTTGTTCAATAAATAAAGATACTGATGACTTCTTTGTTTGAAAATAGAATATATTATTTGTTTTTCAGTCTTACTAAGAAAAAATTCTTGTAGTGATCAATGCATATTAGCAAAAATTTCATCACTTTAAAATGGAAATCATCTTAAGCCCCAAACATAAATTGATTTGAAGTCTCTATTTAATACACAATGTGCAAATCAAGCAATACCTTTGACTATAAAGTCAATTGTCTCAAGGATAAGAGAAATTCCAAAGATTTTTATATCCTATCTTAGACATTGTCATGGAAACAAGGCTACAGCACTGTTTTCATAATAAAAATTGGACCTAAAACACAGCTTCCAATGCAGCTCTGCCATTTCTGTTACTCAAAACTGTCTGTATACAGGTAATTCTTTAAAGGAGAACAATGCCCAAGTGAAAAACCATCTTGTCTAATTAGCATGACTATTGTTTGGCTAAAAGGTGATTTTAGGAGTTCAGTCTTCTCAAAGCTGAAAGTTCAAAAGATCACCCCAGGGTGTTTCATTCACCTCAAGCTAATTCTGTCCAGAAGTCTGGAAACTATAAGAACTAAAATCCTGTTTCTCAATCATCAGGTTATTTAAGTTGAAGGAGATATTTTCATCGTATGCTTTTCCTCACTTGATTAGAGAATGGGGAAAAATTAAAATAATGAAACATGAATCTAAATCTGAATGATTAAGACAACAAAATATTAAAATGAATGAAGTCAGAAATAATATTTTACAGATTGTGTAAGACTTGTTTTATTTACCAAATAATACTGGTATTATTAAGGTAGCTATGAGTCGCAAACGGCTCGATGGCACATAACAACAATAGCTGTGTGAGTGAAGTTAACTCCTATGAACAAAATCCTTCAGATCAGAGAGCATTCTATATGCACTCATCTTCTAGATGATTAGATCAACATCGATAATAACAGGGAGCAGCTCTTGTTGCTTTGCAGAGCCTCGGAAATCCAAGAGAGGGTTGGTATGAGTCAAAACAGACTCCACAGGATGAGTTTTTGAGTATATATTTATTCTGTTAGAGAAAGGTTTGGTAGTTTGCTTCTGCAAAGAATTTAGGATGCAATAAGGATTTCTAAAGATCTATAGGAAAGTGGTCCATAACGTGTCTGCATATGATCCCAAACCTGGCACGTAGAATCTGAGAGATAAAGATGGGGATGAGTTGGAAATAACTACAAGACAATAGGTTTATATCTTTTTGAGAACGACTTTACTCTGTTACATAGAGTCCTTATACATCTGAATAGACTTAAGGATAATGGATTTTCATTTTGTTTGAAGATAAATGTACATTCTATCTTCTATCTATCTATCTTTCTATCTATCTATCATCTAATCTACCTATCAATATTAACTTATCAATCATTTCCTAAGCAATTTGCCCCCAGAAACTCTATGACCTTTGATAAATGTTGATAGTTGTGGAGAAGTTTCAGGCCTTTTGTTCATAGCGTCACTATGAATCATGCTTGACTCAAAGACAGTCAAAAACAATAACAACAACAACAATTCTCTTGTTTCTAGGATATTTGGTTTTTGGACTCTTGTTCATTGTTACAAAGCTATGTACCAAAAACCAAGAAGTATTTGTAATGTTAATAATGAATTTATAGTAATATTCACTTCTCGGCAAGATAACAGAATACACACAATTAGAAAGTTTTCTCCGAATTTTTCTACATGTATATGTGTAACTTAATTATTTCTGGTTATAATGTAAATGTCAATTCTGTTATATTTTCAATTGTATATCGAGCTGTTACTATGTATTTAATCAATATATTCATAGTCTACTGAAAGCATATAATTTGAATAGGTTTGATAAATATTTCTATGTTTGCTGACAATTGAGTGACATAGAGCTCTTTGAGTGGAAACTTTGACAGTCTTGAGTTAAACACTTGAGGATAATACCAACTAGCTCTAATACCTGATACATTATTTTAACCAACACTATGTAAACATCAGTTAAGCTATAGGTAAAATGAATATAATAATTTTTAATTTAGCAGTTGTATATAAGAATTGAAAAAAATTGATTATTTGAGAAGCTGGTCTATATGAAGAAGAATGTGACATTAGGATTGGAGGACAAATATCAATAACCTGCACTGTACAGAAGACACAACCTTTCTTGAAGAAAGTGAAGAGGACTTAAAAAGCCTGTTGCAGAAGAGCAAAGTCTTCAATATAGCCTTCAGTATCAATTATATCTCATTTTCAAGGAAACAAAATTAATCATCACTAGACAAAGAGGGTACAATACCAAAATGTTATTGTTGTTGTACCATTGAGTAAAAAACAGCTCTAGCAACCCTATGAAAAACCAATCTGAACACTAACCTATCCCATGCCACTCATAATCTCTCACACATTCAATTCCATTGACATAGTCATGGTGTCACGCCATCTGGTCTTTTTTTTTTTTTTTTTTTGCTGCCCTTCCATCTTTCCAAACATAATGTTTCTCTCCAGGAAATAATCCCTCCTAGCAATATGCCTAAGGTATGTAAGACGAAGCTTCATCATTTTTGCCTCTAAGAAGCATTTTCACTGTACCTTTTCCAAGATATGTCAGTTTGTTCTTTTGATAGCTATGGGATCTTCAGCACTCTTTTCCAACACCATAGTTTAAAACTTTTAATTCTTTTTGCATCATCTTTAGTCAATTGTCCAGCTCTCAGATGCATAGCAAGTGACTAAAAAGATAATAATGTGTACCAGTGCACTTTAGTCCTCAACCTGACATCATTACTCTTTAATAAATTGGAGAGGTCCCTGACTACAGATTTTCCCTGTGCAATATATCTCCTTATCTCCTGATTCCTGATATCAAACAGCATCATAATAGATGGAAGAAAGATTGAAGTTGTCAACTGTTTCATTTTACTTTGATCCACAATCAACCCCCATGGTAACAGCACTCAGTACATTGAAAGATGTGCTGCATTGGTAATATCTGCTGGCAAGTACCTCTTTGATGTGCTAAAGAGTAAGGTGTCAGTTTAAAGACCAAGGTGAACCTGATCCTATCCGTGATATTTTCAGTTGCTTCCCATAGATCTGAAAGTTAGACAATGAATAAAGATGGCAAAAAACTCCAATATTTCTAAATTGTTGTCTTGAATAAGAGTATTGCATATCCCATACACTTCCAAAAGAACAAACAAGTCCATCTTGGAGATAGTGAAGTCAGGGTGATACTTAGAGGGAAGGATGGTGAAATCTTTTGTCACATACTCTGGACATATTGTCAGGAGGGATCAGTCCTTGGAAGAAGACATCATGCTGATAAAGATAGAGAATCAGAGAAAGAGAGGAAGACCCATAATGAGATGGATTGACACAGTGACTGTAACAGTGGGCATATTAGAGAAGATGAGAATTATACTGAATGTCTTTCTGTGTTTCATTGACTATGCAAGCACATTTGACAACTTGACAACAAATTGTGGCTAACTCTGAGAAGTAATGGAAACCAAGAACACTTGACTGTGTTTATGTGAAACCTATACTTGGACTAGGAACAGAATAAGGACACACTGTAAAATCAGGAAAGAAGCATGTCAGTGATGCATCCTGTTGTCATACCTTTTAAATCTGTATGTATAACAGATTGTTTGGGAAGCTGAACTTTATGAGGATGAGTGAAGATAACACCACCTTGCTTGCTGAAACTGATGAGGACCTGAAGCTTTTCTTGAAGAAGGTCAAGGACTGTATTCTTTTTTTTTT
>NW_006399892.1:4615657-4622945 GCF_000299155.1 Elephantulus edwardii | reverse complement strand
AAACACTTTTTCCCAGTCTGTGGCTTCCCTTTTTACCCTGTTGGAGAAGTTTTTGGATGTGCATAGGGATTTGATTCTTAGAAGGAAGGACTGTATTCTTAAATTTGGATTGAAGTTCAACATCAAAAAGACAAAGGCTCTCACTAGTTGGCCGATTGGGAGCATCATGATAGATGGAGAAGAGATTGGATTGTTAACAATTTTGGCTTGTTCAGGTCCACAATCCAGGAAACCAGCAACCAGGAAATCAAAAGATTAATTGCTTTGGAGAATTCAGCTGTCAGAGACCTCTCCAAAGTGCTGAAGAGCAATGATGTAAATCTAGAGACTAAGATCCAGGTTATAGTGTCCTCAACTACTTGCTATGCATCAGAGAACAAAACAATGACTAAGGATAATAGAAGAAGAATCAATGCCTTTGAGAGGTGGTGTTGGAGAAGAGTATTCAACATCTCATAGAACATCAAGAAAACAAACAGCATTTCTTCTTGTGTCTGTTTGCCATTCAAATATCTTCCCCTGTGAAAATTTTTTCTACGTCTTTTTCCCATTTTGTAATTGGGTTATCAGTCATTTTCTTGTGGAGGCCCAGGAGTATTATGTGAGCTATTGTTAAATGACTCTTGTCTGAGATGTTATTACCAAATGTTTGTTCCCAGTCTGTAGATTTTCTTTTCACCCTGTGGGAAAATTTTTTTGATGCACACGTGGATTTAATCTTCAGAAGGCCCTATGCGTCAATTTTATCCTCTTCAGATTGTGCATTTCTGGTTATATTTGACCGTCTCTTTATGCCTTAAGCTAGCACTCGTAATCTTGATCCCAGTTTGTCTCTTATGAATGCTACGGATTGGGGCTTTACCCCCGGGTCTCTGATCCACTTTGAGTTGATTTTTGTTTACGGTGTGAGATGTGGATCCTGTTTCAGCTCCAAATATGAGAGATACAAATCAAAGCCACAATGAAGTACCATGTTACTCCAGTAACAGTGACAGAGTTTATAAGGGCAACAAGTAATAAATGTTGGAGAGGATGTGGCAAGAAACGAACTCCTACTTCTTGTTGGTGGAATTGCAAAATGGTACAACCATTCCGGAAGGCAGTTTGGCACTTCATCAAAAAGATGAACATAGAAATTCCATATAACCCAGCTATTCCACTGCTTGGAATATACCCTGAGAAAACAAGAACTGAGGCACAAATGGAGATTTGTACCCCAATGTTCATAGCAGCATTATTCACCATGGCAAGAACACGGTAGCAACCCAAATGTCCAACCACAAACAAATGGATTAAGAAATTATGGTACATTCACACAATGGAATACTATGCAGCATGCAGGACGAATAACTTAGTACATTTTTACCTAGCTTGGGAGGGACTGGAGAGCACTATGCTGAGTGAACTAACTCAGTCCAACAAAGATAAATATTGTATAAATCCATTATTGTAGAATGAATATAAGGAATATAACTTGGGAGGGACTGGAGAGCATTATGACAAGTGAACTGCCCCAAATACCATATAAGAACATTACTGTTGAGATAAATAACTAATAAAAGGTGTATAAGGACCTAAAGGGGAGAGAGGGTAATAGAGGAGTGAGGATTAGAGGGGTGGAGTAATCACAGAGTCTCACAATTTGATGGGTGGAGAGAGGGGTGAATTAAGGAAATGGGAAAGATCTGGTGTGAAAAAATAAATATATATATATGAACTGTGTAAGTAAACCGGTATAAAATAAAAATTTTATATATAAAAAAATTATAGATATCTTTGAGAATAAAATGAATTCCAGAACAGAAAACCCCAAACCAAAACAAAAACAACCAACCAACCAACCAAACAAAAACACACCTAGGATCCAGAAGACAAAATGGCTTTTCTGTACATTTCTAACCAATATGTACTGGGAATTATAACTATTGTAATTTATAACTTAAATGAATATGTTGTTTAGTAAATTAACTATATTTCAAAGAAATTTATTTCACTGAAATTTTATAATCACCAATGTCTGCAAGAAATTATAAAAAAACTGGACCTTCCTTAAATTGGGCAAATCAGGGGAAAACTGCTGAAAGGCCAGGACATTTACTCTATGCAATTTGAAAAAAATAGAAAATTATTGTTTTCATTGTACATTAAATAGCTTTATTAAACTTTCATAAAGCCAGGATATTTGTCACAACTATAGACTTATCACTGTTATTATTGCACAAGATTGTGGATTTAAAAAGCTAATTGAAGTGAAAAATGAAATATATTTATCAAAATAAAGGTGGTAAGAAAATACAAATAGAGGAATAGATTGAAACAAATAAAATATTATTATTAAAATGACACTTTAGACTTAAATATGCCTATTAAACAAATATACATTATGATTAAATGGAAAAATAGGTATCAAAGTTGATAAATTGATCAAAAGTGTTTTCCTTTGCATATATGGATGAACTTAAAAGATAGAAAAACCTATGCCATGAAAATACTAGCTTTAAAAAAGTGGTATAACCATTTTAAAATAAAGTCAAGAAAAAATATTTTTATATATAAAAGGACATTTTATAATAATAAGTGCCTTGCTACAACCAGCAAAAAGAACAGTCCTAAATTTTAAGGACCAATTAACAAAACATCAAATATATAAAATGAAATTGATAAAGAGTTATAAGAATTTAAAAAATGAAAAATTGTATTACAGTATTTTTGAATAAATCTCTCAGTAAACAGAACAAATAAACAGAAAATTAGAAACTATATTGAAGAGTTTAACAAAAATTAAGCCAACAAATGTGACCTAATTATCATACAAACAGCATTGCACTCAAAGAATAAACATCTCTTTCAATTACTCACAGATAATTTACTGAAAGAGAACATATGCTAACGAAAAAGCAAGTATCAACAATTTCAACTGAATGAAATCGTAGTGTGTTTTTAGAACAAGTGGAATTAAGTTAGAAATTGTTTTCAAAAAGAATACTCAAAAGCTTCCAAATAATTGGAATCCATAAAGCACATCCTCATAACTCTTAGAAGACACAGCACAATGAGAATAAGTATATGAGACATAACAAAAGATAAGAAAAGTAGTTGTACTTTGCTAAAAGGAAAATTTGACCCATAAACAGCTACATTAAAACTAATGATGGCTAGACATCAATTTTCCCAGACCCTATTAGAAGAAATTAGGACAAAATAACAACAAATTACATTAAAAAATATTGCTAGTATAGAAAAGGAACTTATGACGTGATAATCAACTGAAATCTTCACAAGGATCATTTGAAAAAGACCTGATATCCTTGTCAAAACTTATCAAGCAAGAGGATAGCCAGTAAATAACTGATATATTGAATAGAAAATAAAGAATTAATGATGCTATTTCTAACTTTAGGAAAAAAATTCAATGATAGGTGTTACTATGACCAATATAGGTTAATAATTTTGAAAATTTAAATTTGTTATGTAAGTTCACTTGGTCCTAACTAATAGTCATTTTATATTCAACAGAAGAAAGCACTGTTTGATTGTGTGTCATCTTCATAGTTCTTGTTTTGTTTAACTCTATTGTTGCGGCCACAGTGTCGGTCCAGGGTCTCCCTCGTTTTACTGACTCTTTACCACAAAGCTGTCTTCCAAATTTCTTGGCATAGACGAATGAACTCTTTTTTCAATGTTTCATCAATTTGTTGAAACGGTTATACCGATGCTTATCAGTTCCTAGAGAATTTCTTTTTATGAATGCCTTCAACAAAGCTTTTTTAATGCCATTGTTCTTGGTCAGAGGCTATTTCTTAAAATGGTTGATTGTCAACTCTTTTTCTTTTTAATGTATACAGTTCCTCTCTGTATTTCATTTTCTTTTATTGCCTCTTGTATCTTTTAATATTTTGTCTGAAGAAACAGTCAAAAACACTGCTAAGAAAAAGAACAACTTCATCTTGAAGAGGGTTAAATCAAGCTGATCCTTGGAGGAAAGGATTCTGAGGCTTCATCTGATATACTATGGCCATATTGCAAGGAGGGTCATGCTTGGGAGGGTGGAAGGACAGCGTTGGAGAGGAACAACCTCTTTGAGGTGTTTAATTATAAAAACGTTTTCTTTGTCTTTCTGAACCACCTTTTGAAATCTTTTACATCATTATTTATTCCATTGGTTAAAACGATTGAACAGCACATCAATTGAGAACTGCTGGAACTCCAGGCTGGGTTTAGAAGGGGTCATGGTACTACAGATATTGTAGCTGATGTTAGATGGATTTTTGGCTGAAAGCAGGGAATAGCAGAAGAATGTCTATCTGTGTTTAATTGATTATGCAAAGGCATTTGACTGTGTGGATCACAACAAACTATGGCTGACTGAGAAGAATGGGAAACCCAGAACACTTGATAGTGCTAATGCGAAACTTATACTTGGACCAGGAAGCAGTTGTCAGAACAGAGCAAGGAAACACTGAATGGTTCACAACTGGGAAGAGGGTACACCAGGGATGTATCCTATCTCCATACCTTTTCAACATCTGTGCAGACCAGATTATCCAAGAGGCTGGACTGTATGAGAAGTGTGACATCAGGGTTGGTGGAAGATTCATCAACAATATATGTTATGCAGATGACACAACCCTGCTTGCTGAAACTGAGGAGGATCTGAAGTGCTTGCTACAGAAGGTCAAGGACTGCAGCCTTCAAAATGGATTGAGGCTTAATATCAAGAAGACAAAGATTCTTACCACTGGGCCAATTGTCAGCATCAGGATAGTTGGTGAAAAAATTAAGATTGTTAACAGTTTTAGTCTGCTCGGCTTCACAGTCAACACTCTTGGCACCAGCAGCCAGGAAATGAAAAGATGTGTTGTGATGGCAAAGTCTGCTATTAAGGACCTCTCCAAAGTACTAAAGAGCAATGGTGTAACGCTAGACACTAAGGTGTGCCCGATACAGGACATAGTCTTTGCAATCACTTGCTATGCACCAGAGAGCTGGACAATGACTAGGGAGGATAGAAGGAGAATTGGTGCCTTTCAGCTGTTATGCTAGAGAAGAATATTGAATATACCATGGACTGCTAAGAAAAAGAACAGCTTCATCCTGGGGAGGGTTAAATCAGGCTGCTCCTTGGAGGAAAGGATTCTGAGGCTTTGTCTGATGTACTTTGGCCATGTTGCAAGGTGGGGACAGTCCTCAGAGAAGGATGTCATGCTTGGGAGGGTGGAGGGACGGTGTTGGAGAGGAAGAACCTCTATGAGGTGAATTGATTCAGCGACTGGGATAATGGGGGGATGTGTGTCAAAGACAGTGCAAATGGCACAGAACAGAGCAAGATTTAGGGCTGTTATACATAGGGTCGCTATGAGTGGCAGGCAACTTGAGGGAACATAACAACAACAACAAAAATCCTCAGGACAGAGCAGAGAAAAACTGCATGGTTCAAAATCAGAAAAGGAGTGTGTCAGGGATGCACCCTGTCTCTATACAGTTTCAATTTATAATAAGAACTGATCATCTGGGAAGCAGGACTTTATGAGTAGGAAAGTGGAATCGGGATTGGAGGAAGACTCATAAACAACATATGATATGCAGATGACACAAACTTGCTTGCTGAAACTAAAGAGGACCAGAAGAGCTTGCTGCAGAAGGTCAAGGACTGTAGTATTCACTTTGGATTGAAGCTCAACATCAAGAAAATATTCTGACCTCCAGCTCAATTGACAGCACAATGATAGATGGAGAAGAGTTTAAGGTTGTTAACAATTACAGGTTGTTTGACTCCACAGTCAACACTCTTAGTACCACCATTCAGGAAATCAAAGACAAATTATAATAGGAAAATCTGCTGTCAGGGACCTCTGCAGAGTACTAAAAAGCAACAATGCCAGTCTAGAGACTAAAGTGCACCTAACACAGGCCATGGTCTTTGCAATTACTTGCTGTGCATCAGAGAACTGGACAAATGACTAAGGTTGACAGAAGAATCAATGCCTTTAAGTTGTGGTGCTGGAGAAGACTCTTGAAAATACCATAGATCGCCAAGGAAACAAATAGGTCTGTCTTGGTAATGGTGAAATCAAGTTTCTCCTTAGAGGCTAGGATTTCGAAGCTCCATCTCACATACTTAGGGCATATGGCCAGGAGAGACCGGTCCTTGGAAAGGACATCAGGCCCAGAAGAGTGGAGGGACTGTGAAGGCGAGGAAGACCCCAGATAAGATAGATTAATACAGTAACTGGGAGACGGAGTTGGTATGTTAGAATTAGTGAGGCTGGCTCAGTATAGGGCAGTGTTCAGAGCTGCTGTACATAGGGTTGCTGTGGGTCGCAGGCAACTTGATGGCACATAACAACAGCAAAAACAACAAAATCTTCATGTTCAACATTACGTTTCACAGTCTGTTTGAAACCCATTTTGGTCTTTTATTTCTTTCCTAATGAACTTCTGCTATTTTTATGTATGAAGTTCTTAGTACTGTTCCATAACTCTGAGACTCTGGTTCAATGGGATAAATACATTTTTGAAACAGACTTTAAATTCAGGTTAGGAATACTCAAGATAGTACTTTGAGTCTTGTGGACTTGTTTTGACTTTCTTTAGCCTTTATCTGAATTTGTATATGAACAAGTGATGTTCTGTTTTGTAGTCAGTCCTGATTTTATTCTGACTGATGATATGGGATTTCTCCATTGTCTCCACAGAAGTAGCCCTTCTGATTTCTGTATAGTGAAGTGCATGTTGTACAGTTGTAGTTTACATGCTTGTAAAAAAAGTTATTTCCAATGAATAAGTCATTCATAAATTTTATCATCCTTAGATTGTGCATTTCTGGCTGCATTTGGCAGTATCTTTGTAACATAGACTAAGTCTTCAAAGCTTGGTGTCTTATTAGCTTTGGGTTTGGGGCTTTATCCAGAGGTCTCTGTTCCCCCTTGAGATGATTTTGTGCATGATATGAGATGTGGATCCTGTTTCAGTTTTCTGCAGGTAGCAGTCCAGTTTTGCCAGCACCATTTGATCTTCTAACTGTATTCTGCTATTAATTGGAATTAATCTTTTGACTTCCTCAACCTGTTTTTTTTGTGTGGTCTGTGAGCTATCACATTGGATTTTGGACTGAGTAAAGCATAAAAATGGATATTGAGTTGAAATGAGTAGAAAGAGATATGGAATTGTGGGATACATGTCTGACCTCATGAGAATTAATTGACTTTGTGTTATTGATGCTGTTTATGGAGGCATTTCCCTTTTGTGAAGTCAGAAATGGTCAGACATGGCTGACCCTATGATAGAT
>NW_006399892.1:4606760-4612397 GCF_000299155.1 Elephantulus edwardii | reverse complement strand
CTATCTCCTCTTCCTTGGCTCTGGTTGTTGGTGCATATATTTGAATGATAGTGGTATTCACTGGACTTCCTTGTATGCGTATAGATATTATCCTGGCACTGACAACATTGTACTTCAAGATAGATTTGGCAATGGCTTTTTCAACTATGAAAGCAACTCCATTTTTCCTCACTTTTTCATCTCCAGAGTAATATATCACATGGTCATCCGACTCAAAATGCCCCATGCCAGTCCTTCTCATCTCACCAATGCCTAGTATGTCAATATTTATGCGTTCCATTTCCTCCTTAACAATATCCAATTTTCCTACATTCATGGTTCTCACATTCCATGTCCCAATCACCAGTGTCTGCTTACAACTGTTCCTCTTCCTTTGTATTTCCATGCTTGAAAACTCAACCTCTTTTGCCATCTCTGTTATCTAAATGTTGTACATAGGGTTTTCAGAGGCCTGCTATTTCAGAAGTGGATGGCCAATCCTTACATCAAATACTAAAGCTAGACTTGATTACACAAGGTTTTTAGTGTCTTTTTAGACAATGAATCTCTCCTAAAATAAGAACAATGGACTAAAATGAGTTCTAGTGGGACTTTGCAGGAATCTTGCATTCTTGATTTTCCATATTTCTACTTGACTATTTGCCACCACTTGGGTACTAATTTTAAGTGCTCAACTATAGACATGATATCATTTCAAATTCCACTTCTTTAAGAATTGATAAGCTGGCTTTTTTATAACTGGCTACCATTTAAGGCACGTAACAACAATAACGTCAACGTAGAGAGTGATCAGTTAGTTGGTCTAGAGGAAAGAAATTGATGCTACCAAGCCCAAGGTGGGTAACTTAATACGAGGTCCTCAGGCCTGTTTTTCATTGGTTTTGGTCAAACATTCTTCTAGGTCTTATAGCCCTGGTGTGTGCAGCCTTGCTGTACAGAGATAACTTGTGTTTGTTGCAAAGCTGAACACTGTGACAATGAGGTGTCTTATGTGTTAATGGTTACCCATGGCTTACAGGGTTTGGTGGAACTCCCCAATTAAAACAAGCCTGGAAGCAGGAATGACATTCACTTCTGTAATAGCTTGTCTCCAGAAACCCTATGAACCTGGAAAAAGGATGAAAATCAAATAAATGTTGAGGACTTTTACAAAAACATACATACATCAAATATATTTTCTCTAAGAAACGATTTGTGTGTGTGTGTGTGTGTGTGTGTGTGTGTGTGTACTGTCAAATCAGATCTGACTGGCACAGGAGGAGATTGTCCCTCCTTCTCCAGCCAAGCATCTGGTGGATTCGAACCATGCACCTCTGGGATTGCAGTGCAGCTTCTTGCCACTAGGCAGGCCACCAGAGTGCTTTTTCTAAGAAAAATAAAATAAAAATATTATTTTTTAATTATGTATTAAGAGATAATAGTTCTGGTATTCATAAATCATTTGCCCAATAAAATGATCATCTAAGCCAAAATAATTAATTCCTGTTCCTTAAGCATCAGGTTGAATTAAATTACTGATAAAGAGTTTTGAAGAATAAATCATATTTAACCCTGAAATATTTTTTAATATTTCCCATGTCTCTTCTAGAAAGTAATGATTAATGTTTGAGTCAGAATTATGATCTGGAACAATAGCTCCAAATTTATACTGGTATCTTCACTAATACATTATGTTAGACAAACTGCAACTTTAAAAATAACCATAAACTGTCATTTCAATTAGTTGCATATATTGCTTTCCTTACCAATAGAGTTCTCTGAATCTTTGAAGTGCTTAAGCATAATATTGGGTAAATTATTAAAACAAACAGAGTATAAAATGTTATTATGTCTCTGTCATTGAGTTTTAAAATTACAAAAAAACTCCCACAACCAATCAGATAACACACAACTTCAGCATCAGCTGACATGGATCTATTCTAGTCAATTAATTAGGTGCTTTGGGGAAAAAAATGTTGTCTAGTTTGACAACATGAGCCCCTATAAACTTAAGAAGCAGGGAGGATCAGGGCACCTAAAGGCAGGGAAGGAGTCACTTCCAGAAGGCAACAACAGGTTTCTTGCTTTATCATTAAAGTGCTTGGGGGAAAAAATTCCCAAAACTTTTCTCAGGTCCTCAGCCCTGCGGGACTCAGGCCAAGAAGGGAGCACAAATATACATGCGCATCACAAAACATTGTCGTACTCTGGGTAATTTTATGCGTACAACAACATTATATCTACTAAGAAAAGACTCACATAATGTCAAGAAAGCAGCAATCCACCTCAGTCATCATAAAATATCAAAATAACCCTTCTCCTAAAAATGTAGACCCAATGAATACCCCAGATAGAACCAGGAGAAATATGTTGATGTAGGATTATTTGATCAGTTACAGAAAAAGTTACAAATATGGTAAGAAACAATGGGAGTCAAGAAGAGAACAAATACCTCAGAGATAACAGTCCAGAAGAAATATATGGATGAGGAGCAAGTAGAAAAGCTACAGAGGAAAATGTAAAAAATGGAATAAATAATTGACAGACTAGATAGAGATATAAGAATTTAAAAATCATCACACGACAGAGAGGGTACAAAAAACAGAGTGCTGCAAATGACAGAAAAGCATGAAAATGTAACCCAGAATATGAAGACCGAAATGGCAGATGTGTTCATCATACTGGTAGCACAAAAAAGTAGAAAAGAAGAGATGGAACAGAGGGTCAATGAGCTAGAAGACAAGAACTTCACTAGAAACGAATGAGAAGAAAAAAATCAGAGATGAGATGTAAAGAAAATGAAGAAAACATTAGAATCATGTGGGATAACATCAAAAAGAATAACATATATATGATTGGAATTCCAGAACATTGGTGTGACAGGGAAATCACTGAGAAGACTGTGGAAAAAATGCTAGAAAAAAAATTTCCCAGGCATTTTGAAGAATGGGGAAATTCATGTTCAGGAAGGACAGAGAACACCAGATAGACTAGATACATAAAGGAAAACATCAAGGCTTTGTAGCAAAATTCTCCAAACTAAAAGGGAAGGGTAGAACTCTAAAAGAAGCATGAGAAAAACAGAGTTACATAATAAGGAGAAACAATTAGATTACATTCTGATTTCTCAACAGAAACCATGTAAGCTAGAGGGCAATGAGATGCAATATACAAAAAGTTGAAAGATAATAATTGCCGATCAAAGATCCTATATCCAGAAAAATTCTCTATCAAATATTAAAGAGAAATTGGACTATTTACAGAAAAGAAGGAACTTAAAGGATTTGTGAAAATAAGATCAAAACAACAAAAAATTTATAAGTGAAGTCCTGCACATAGAGACATCAAATGAAAGTTCATGGACCGTAGTCACCAGAAATAACAGAAAAAGCACAGTAAAAAGGTAAAAATAAAACCTGGCCTTACAATAAAAACACTTAATGTGAATTGACTAACTGCATTAATTAAGAGAAAAAGAGTAGCAGAATGGATAAAAACCCAAAGTCCATCAATATGTTGCCTACAAGAGATACACCAACACAAAGTAGAGAAAGACCCTAAATCAAAGGCTGGGAAAAAATATACCAAGCAAATGGCAACCTCAAAAAACTTCGCAAGAATGGCAATACTAATAATATATTTCAGAATGAAGACTGCCATCAAAGATTAGAAAGGCATACTGACTAAAGGCACATTAGGTCAAGAAGACATGACTTTTTTGTTATTATTAATTTTAATGAAAGTTTACAGAGACTTAGGGTTTCCAGTCATTCATTGTTGCACTTTTCTCTCTGAACACCCGCACCCCCACCCCCAATTCACTTTTCTCCTTAATGAGTAAAAGAAAAACTATTTTGTTGCTATGCAATCCCTCCCTGCCAAGTCCACTCCACTGTGCAGCCTTCATTCTGTACTCCTGTCATGACAATAATACCTAATCACATATCCCTTTTTAAAAATTTTTACTAATTTTAATGAATATTTACAGAGATTTTGGATTTCCATTCTTTATTGTTGCACTATTTTCTCTACCCTCCTCCCCAGTTTGTTCCTCTTTTTTTCCCTCCTTGAAAGTGTGTTTGAATTGTCCCACTGCCACAGTGCTTGTCAAAGCCAGTTCTGATTAATCTCCTTTGTCAGTGTACCTTTTGCCATCTGCTATCATTCCTCCCTGAGAGAGACTTCACCCTGATTCATAAGGAAAAGGGAATGGCATATTCTCTTAGCTATTTCCTGCTGAAAAGGGATGTTGTAGGTTTCAGGGTGAAGATCTTCTCTCACTACTCTAAAGGTACTCTTTGGCAATAGGAAAAACACAGACTATTGTGAACATTGATTTTGGAATTTAGATGCACTGTTATCAATTGTGCTTAGCCATACATGTTCATATCCTTGAAGATGTATCATGGAACTGTTGTAGCCTAGAAGACACAAATTTAACTAACAAGTTAAAAGTACATGAGTCAAAAATTTAAAGCAATAATATTCCAATTAGTGGTTCTAACAATGGCACAAATCAAGTAACAGAGGGAAGGTAGTTCTTAAAATAAAAGGCTTATTGACTAGCACTTTGTCTATTACAGTATAAAGGTTAGGAACCACAAGATGTAGAGGCTTAACTATGTCATTTATTATTCTTAAGTCTTGGATGAAATTCCATCTACCACTGGATTGTTTTACAGCTTGAAGGTCTGCATGCAAGGCAGAGGTGAAGTAAGGAACTGCTCATGAGGTTTTCCATCCATTCCAACAACTAAGAAACAGTGAGAAGAGTTGGGACCTCAGAAGGCTTTTACGACCAAATAGTAGGCTCTTGTGTCCAGGAGAAAACAAATATACTTACCAGTAATGTTAATGCTCACCCACAGCTCTTCTGGGAGGATCTAAATCCTTGAAGAGTCTTCCTTTGTTTCCAGCTTGGAGCTGGGGCCTGTCAGTCCTGTCAGCCATGAGAACCTGATGTGGGCCACTCTTGGCCAAGTGTCCTTCTGATCCACACTTAAAGCAAGTGAGTGGGAGCTTCCTCTCTTCTCCCTTTATTACCTTTGGTTGTCACTGTTTATGAGTAAGACTGCCTTTTCCTGACACAGGCCCTAAACTGGAAGCAAAAGCTGCCCCCCAAATTTTGGCCATTCTCTGGTCTTTTCTCTTCCCTCTAGATCTCAGTTGTTAAAAGAGGGGAAAATTTAAACAAATATATAACAAATAATTTTGAACAATAGAATATTTTACGTTTAAGGGTAGAAATATTAACAATATGATCATTTCCAATGCAGAGATACATGTTCCACTGCAGTTCCTATTGTTCATAAATGGTTTTGGTAAGAAGACTATAGTAAATATGAATACATTTGACTATTCCTCCACCGTGCCATGATATAGTGTTATTAGCATGAGCAATTATAAATCCATTGCCTTCCTTACTTATTTTTTTAAATATAAATTCATTATTAATCTCAGTAAAAATTTACAGAGGCTTTGGATTTCCATTCATTCATTGTTGCACATTTCTCCCCTCCAAAGCCTTTCTCCGCCCCAGAACACTACCCTCTTGGAAAAGTAAAAGAAAAATTCTTTCATTGTTTTACAAACCCTCCCCCAGATCCACTCCACCATGTAGCCATCACTCTAGACTCCTGTCATGACAGAAATACCTAA
>NW_006399892.1:4599122-4605295 GCF_000299155.1 Elephantulus edwardii | reverse complement strand
ATTTACATTGGGATTGCATTAAATGTGTAAATTGCTTTTGGTAGTATTGACATTTTCATAATATTGATTCTTTCTATCCATGAGCAAGGGATATTCTTCCACTTCTCAAGATCTCATTTGTTTCTCGTAGTAATGTTTTGTAATTTTCTTTGAATAGCTCCTTTGTGCTTCTGGTTAAATTTATTCCCAAATATTTACTCTTGTGAATAGCTATTGTGAAGGGTGTTGTGTTTCTTCATTCCGGCTCTGTATTCTTTGTCACTGTAGATCATATGTCCCTTTTAAACAGTTCTCTCCCTTATCTGTTTCAATGCAGTATACATCATTCCCCCTTCTTCTTTTCTCTCCTCCCTCATCATTATCCAACTCTCTGATGCAAAAAAAAAGAAGGCATAATCTTGGTTAATGTTTATGCAACTAATAAACCTACACAGTATATAAAACAATGATTGACAGAATTGAAGAGAGAAATAGCACTACATTTGTGGTAGGAGATTTCCACACACCACTATCACCAAGGGATAGGTCAACTCAAAAGAAACTCAAGAAAGATGCAGAAGTTCTAAACTGTACAATCAGGCAACTCAATCTTGTGGATATATTCAGGGTACTGCACCTCTCTAAAACTCAATACACTTTCTTCTCAAGTGCACATGGTACATTCTCCAGAATCGATAATTTATTAGGACAAAAAAACAAGTCTCAACAAATTAAAAGAAAATTGAGATAATACAACATATTTTCTCATATCACAATGCCATAAAACTAGAAATTAACCAGAGGAGAGTAAAGCTTACAAAACTACCCATGTGGAAACTAAATAACTCTCTGCTAAAACAGGACTGGTTTATAAAAGAAATAAAGAATTAAATAAAAAAAATTCATTGACACAAATAATAAAGAAAATACAATTTACCAAAAACTTATAGGACACAGTTAAGGCAGTCCTCAGGGGACAGTGCATAGCAATAGGCACACTCATAAACAAGGAAGATAGAAGAAGAACCAATGAGCTAACTCAACACCTTCAGGAAATAGAAGAAAAATCTATTCCTAAAACTTTTAGAAGAAAAGAAATTAAACAGGAAAAGATCTGAAATCAATGAGATTGGAAACAGAAAAATAATTGAAACCATCAATAAAACTAGGAACCTGTTTTTCAAAAGGATCCATAAAATTGACAAAGCACTGGGAGTCTTTACAAAAGGAGGGGAGGAGAGAAAACACAGATAATTCAATTAAGAAATGTCAGAGGTGATATCACAAAAGAACCAGAGAAAATTAAATCAATAATATTGAAATATTATGAAAATTTATACTCTGATAAATTAGAAAGCCTAGAGGAAAAGGACTTCGACTTTTGATCCATCTGGAACACTAGCAGGTGGGGCTTGCTCAAGTGCCAGGAGCCTGGAACTACAGTACAATATCATTGATTTCACATGCAAGCAAGATTCTACTGAAGATTATCCAAAAACGACTGGGACAGCACATCAGTAGAGAACTTCCAGAAGTCCAGGCTTGGTTTAGAAGGGGTCGTGGTGCTAGGGATATTGTAGCTGACGTTAGATGGATCTTAGCTGAAAGCAAAGAATACCAGAAGAATGTCTATCTGTGTTTCATTGATTATGCAAAGCATTTGACTGTGTGGATCATAATAAACTGTGGCTGACTCTGAGAAGAACGGGAATCCCAGAACACTTGATCATGCTAATGCGAAACCTATACTTGGACCAAGAGGCAGTCGTCAGAACAGAGCAGGGCAACAATGCATGGTTCAAATTTGGGAAAGGTGTACGCCAGGGATGTGTTCTATCTCCACACCTTTTCAGCCTGTATGCAGAACAGATTATCCGAGAGGCTGGGCTCTATGAGGAGAAGCGTGGCGTTAGGATTGGTGGACGATCTGTCAACAATCTGCGTTATATAGATGACACAACCCTGCTCGCTGAAAGTGAAGAGGACCTCATGCACTTACTGCAGAGGGTCAAGGACTGCAGCCTTTAATATGGACTGAGGCTCAATGTCCAGAAGACAAAACTTCTCACCACTGGACCAATCGGTAGCATCAGGATGGGTGGCGAAGAGATTGAGATTGTTCACAGCTTCAGTTTGCTTGGCTCCACGGTCAACACTCTTGGCACTAGTAGCCAAGAAATCAAAAAACGTATTGCGATGCGAAAGTCTGCGGTTAGGGACCTCTCTAAAGTACTCAAGGGCAACGGTGACTCTCTGGAGACTAAGGTGTGCCTGATACAGGCCATGGTTTTTGCAATCACTTGTTGTGCATCAGAGAGTTGGAAAATGACTAGGGAGGACAGAAAGAGAATTGATTCCTTTGAGCTGTGGTGCTGGAGAAGAGTATTGAATGTTCCATGGACTGCCAAGGAAACAAACAGATTCATCCTAGAGACGGTTAAACCAGGCTGCTCCTTGGAGGCAAGGATTCTGGGGTTCGTATGACATACTTTGGACATGTTGTAAGGAGAGACAGGTCTTTAGAGAGAAACATAATGCTGGGTAGAGTAGAGGGACAGCGCAGGAGGGGAAGACCCTCTATGAGGTGGATTGATTCAGTGACTGGGGTAATTGGGTTGGGTGTGTCAGAGGCAATGAGATTGGCACAGGATAGAGCACGGTTTAGGGGTGTTCTACATAGGGTCTCTATGAGTCGCAAACGACTCAACGGCACATAACAACAACAACAACAACAACAACAGAGGAAAAGGATCAACTCCTTGAAATGCATCTCCTACCCAGACTGGCAAAGACAGATATATAACATTTGAATAGTTGTTGTTGTTGTTAAGTGCCGTCGAGTCACAGGCGACTCATAACGACCCTATGAAGGAGAGTCCTCAAAGCTTGGGTGTCTTTCATCCTCTCTCCAGGTTCATTGGGTTTCCAGAGGCAAGCTATTACGAAAGTGGATGTCACTCTTGCTTCCCAGTTGGACAGACCCATCATAAAAGAAGAAACTGAAAATGCCTTAAAATGACTTCCCCATAAGAAAAGTCCTGGCTTCACAGCTGAATTATACTAAACATTCTAAGAGGAATTAGCACCCATTCTACTTAAATTATTTCAAAGAATTAAAAAGGAACACTTCCAGAGTCATTCTATAGATTAAGCAGAATCTTAATACAAAAACCAGACAAAGATATTACCAAGAAAGGAAACTATAGACCAATATTTCTCATGAATATAGATGTAAAAATCCTTAACAAAATCCTCACCTAAAGAATCCAAAAGCACATAAAAAAATTCACTCTGACCAAGTGAGATTCATATTGGGTATGCAATGATGGTTCAACAAGAAAAAGATCAAGGTATTTCATGATATTAACAAAGTAAATAACAAGAACCATATGATGTTAGCAATTGATTAAGAAATTACATGTGACAAATCCAACACCCCTTCCTGATATAAACACTTATCATAATTGGAATAGAAGGTAATTTCCTCAACATAGTGAAAAGTATATATGCAAAAGAAAGAGCCCACATTATGCTCAATGGAGAAAGACTAAAAGCCTTTTCCTTATGAACAGGGACCAGAGAAGGATGCCCATTGTCACTACTTCTATTCAATATTGTATTGGAAGTGCTTGCTAGGGAAATAGGACAAGAAAAGGAAATAAAAGCCTTGTATATTGGCAAAGAGATGGTTAAATTGTCACTAAATGCTGATGATATGATAGTGTACACAGAAAATCCCAAAGATTCAACCAAAAAACCTGTTAGGGTTAGTAGACCAATTTAGTAGAGTGGAAGGATATAAGATCATTATCCAAAAATCTGTAGGATTTCTTTATAGCACAGAGAACTCAGAGAAGGAAATCAAGAAAGCGATACCATTTACAAGCCAACCACAAATTGAGATCCTTGGGAGTGAAACTAACTAGAGATACAAAAACTCTATGCAAAGAAAACTACAGAGTATTTATGCAAGACACAATAAAAGACCTAAAGAAATGGAAAATCGTGCCCTGCTCATGAACAGGAAAACTCAATATCATGAAAATGACGATCCTACCAAAAGCAATTTACATGTTCAACACAATCCCAATCTAGATAACAAAGACATTTTTCAAGGAGAAACAAAGATGAGTGGGAGGCATAGCACTTCGTGACCTCAAAACCTACTGCACAGCAGTAGTAACCAAAATAGCATGGTACTGACAATGACAGGCACCTGGACAAATGGAACAGAATTGAGAACCTAGAAATAGCCTGGCTATTTAAGGCCAACTGATATTCCACAAGGTACTAAAAATATCAAATGGGGAAATAACAGTTTTGTCAGTAATGATGTTGACAAACTGGACTTCACCTGCAGAAGTGTAAAGCAGGATCCACATCTCATACCATACACAAAAAACAATGTGAATCAGAGACATGGGAGAAAAGCCCCAAAATGTAAAGCCCATAAAGTTAATAAGAGACAAATTGGGATCAAGCATAGAAGCTCTAATCTACGGTATAAAGAAATTTCCAAATACAGCCAGTAATGCACAATCTGAAGAAGATAAAATTGATGAATGAGACCTAGAGGTTAAATCCCTTTGCACATCAAAACCTTTTTCCAACAGGATGAAAAGAAAACCTACTCACTGGGAACAAACATTTGACAATACCATCTCAGACAAAAGTCTCATAATGAAAGTTAACAGAATCATACCAGGCCTCAATAAGAAAAAAGACTGATAACCCAATTACAGAATGGGCAAAACACATGGAAAGAATTTTCACAGAGGAAGATATTTGGATGGCCAACAGACACATGAAGAAATTATTCAGATCACTGACAGCGAGAGAGATGCAAATCAAAACCACAATGAGATACCATCTCACTCCAGTAGCAGTGGCAAATTTTAACAGGGTAGCAAACAATAAATGTTGGAGAGGATGTCATGAGATAGGAATTTTTATACATTGCTGGTGGGATTGTAAAATGGTACAACCATTCTAGAAGGCAATTTGGTGTTCTCTCAAGAAGCTGAACATAGAAATTCCATATGATCCAGCTATTCCATTAGTTGGAATATGCCATGAAACAAAAATGATAAATGATGCAAATATTGAGAGTTGCAAACCCATGTTCATAGCATTATTCACCATCACAAGAACATGGAAACAGCCTAAATGTCCAACCACAATAGAATGGATTGAGAAATTATCGTTCATTTGTGAAATGAAATACTATGTGGTCAGCAGGAACAATGATTTTATAAATTATTATCTACCTTGGGATGGACTAGAAATCATTATGCTTAGTGAACTTAATTCCACAAGGACAAATAATGTATAAAACCATTATTGTACAAGGAGTATGAGGACCCAAGGGTGGGGAAGGGTAGAAGCAGAGGGATGAGAATGTGTTGAGGGAGGTGGACGAATTAATCATGGGGTTGTACAATTTGATGGGAGGGCAAGGGAAATTGGAAGAATCTTATCTGAAAAACAATGTATTCTAATTTTTTACATTAACTAGTGTAATAAAAAGTCAATTGAATTTTGCCCAAATAAGAGTTTAAATTTCCAGTTAAATTATGCAGACCTTAACAGTAAAAAAATATTTGCCAGCTGAGATTTATTAAAACTGACATTTATATTTAATGAGTCTGTGTTATCGTTAGTAATTTGCATCATGGTAAGCTTCAGAAAGTCACAGTTTTTAATATGGATAAAAGCTCAACATCAAAAAATAAAGATTTTGACCACCTGGCCAATCGGTAGCACAGTGATACATAGAGAAGAGATTAATACTGTTAATAATTTCAGTTTTCTTGAAGTGTATATTCCCCAGTCTTGTAACAAATAGCCAGGAAATCAAAACATGAATTGGATTAGGAGCGTCTGCTGTTCTCTCCAGAGTACTTAAGTGCAAAGACATCAGTCTAGAGACTAAGGTGCACCTGATCCAGGCTTTGGCCTTCACAATTACTTCCTATGCATCAGAGAGCTGGACAATTAATAAAGATGACAGAAGAAAAATTGATGCCTTTGAGTCGTGGTGTTGAAAAAGAGTATTGATCATACTATGGGCCACCAAGAGAACAAACAGGTCTGTCCTGGAAAGGGTAAAACTAACTTGCTTTCTGGAGACAAGATTGTTATTATTTTCTTTTTTAAGTTTCCCATTAGGATTTTAATTTTATTTATTTTTTCCA
>NW_006399892.1:4592101-4598831 GCF_000299155.1 Elephantulus edwardii | reverse complement strand
AATTTTAAACTATTCTCTCCTTCATCGGCTTCAATGCAGTAAACGTAATTTATCCAGTTTTTCTCAGTCCTACCCCCACCCCAATGTCAGCCTCATTCTGTAATAGTGCTCCATCTCACATATTTAGGGCATGTTGCCAGGAGGGACCAGTCCTTGGAGAAGGAAATTATACTTGGAAGGGTGTGGACGGACAAGGCAGGAGAGGAAACATTGGATAAAATCGATTGACACAGTGGCTGGAGTAGTAAAAGGGGCAAGTGTGTTTGAATCAGTGAGATTGACTCAGGAAAGGATGGGTTTCAGATCTATTGTGCATGGAGTCGCAATGAATCACAGGCAACTAGATGGCACATAACAACAGTTAGTGGATTTAGTAATTGTATATGATAACTTGTGTGATTACTGTAAATAAATGAAAAATATTTTACAATATTTATTTCATAAATTAAACATTTAAAATGAATTTGTCCTTGCTTTTGTGAAATTAAGTGAAAATTCCTTTGATTTAAAACATCTTAAGGAAGCCAAGATAACTTAGTGAATTAAAAACAACACAAAACACAAACAAACAACAGCTAGAACATTACGTAGATAGAGAACTGCCAGAAGTTGAAACAAGATTCAGAAGAGCCTGTGTTACCAGAAATATCATTGCTAATGTCAGATTCTGGCTGAAAATACAGAATACTAGAAGAATGTATATTAGTGCTTTATTGACTATACAAAGGCATTTAGCTGTGTGGATCATAACTAGCTGTGGCTGACATTGAAAAAATGGCAATCTCAGAGCACTTAATTGTGCTCATGCGAAAGCTTTTCCTGGAGCAGTAGGCACTCGTGCTAACAGAGCAGGGAAACACTGCATGGTTTAAAATTGAGAAGGGAGTGTGTCAGGGCTGTATACTTCCTACATGCCTATTCAATCTGATGCTGGGGAAATTAGTTGAGAAACCGAACTCTCTGTAAAAGAATGTGGTATCAGGATAGGAAAAAAACCTCATCATAACCTGTGTTATGCAGATGACACAACTCTGCTTGATTGAAAGTGAGGAGGATTTGAAGCACTCAAAAACTAAGTTATGCAAATGACAGAGCCTTGTTTGCTGAAACTATAAAGAACCTGAAAATCTTGCTGCAGGAGATCAAAGAATGCAGCCTTCAACATGAACTGCATCTCAATATTAAGAAAACAAATATGGATACCACTGCACCAACAGGCAGCATCGTAGTGGATGGAGAAGAGATTGGAACTGCCAAGAACTTTACTTTACATGCATTCACAAGTAGCACCATTAGTATCAACAGTCAGAAATTTAGGAGACATATTGCATTGAGAGTCTATATTTAGGGATCTTTCAAAATTATTGAGGATTAATAATATAGTATGTTCAAGACATTTTCGAGCACCACAACTTGAAGGCATCGATTCTTCTTCTGTCATCCTTGATCATCGTCCAGCTCTCTGTTGAGCAATCGCAAAGGCCTGGATTAGGCACACCTTGATATCGACTGATGTCATTATTTCTCAGTACTTTGAAGAGGTCCTTGTCCACAGATTTTCCCAATGCAATTCATCTTTTGATTTCTGACTGCTTGTGCCAAGAGTGTTGATTGTGGAACCAAGCAAGTTGTAATTGTTAACAACCTCAATCTCCTCCCCATCCATCATGGTGCTCCCAGTGGGTCCAGTGGTGATAATCTTTGTCTTCTTGATGTTGTTCTTCAATAGATATTAAAGATTACATTCCTTGACCTTCTATAGCAAGCTCTTCAGGTCCTCTACAGTTTCAGTAAGCAGTGTTATTTAATTTGCATAACGTAGTTTTTTGATAAGTGTTCCTACAATCCTGATGCCACATTTCTCCTCATAAAGCCCAGCTTCCCAAATGTTCTATTGTACATATAAATTGAGGAAGTATGGAGACAGGCTTGGTAGGGTGGAGGGACAGCGTAGGAGGGGAAGACCCTCTATGAAGTGGATTGATTCAGTGACTGGGGTAATCAGGATGGGTGTGTCAGAGGCAATGAGATTGGCACAGGATAGAGCAGGGTTTAGGGCTGTTGTACATAGGGTCGCTATGAGTCATAAACGACTTGACGGCAAATAACAACAACAACAACATGGAGACAGGATCCATTCTTGATGTACTTTCTTCTGATTTTGAACCATGCTGTATTTCCTTGCTCTGTTCTGAGGACTACTTCCTGGACTAAGTTTTCACATAAACACAACCAAGTGTTCTGGGATTCCAATTTTCCTTAAGGTTAGCCACAGTTTGCTATGATTAAGACAGTTGAATATCTTTGCATAGTTAATTAATTACAGGTAGACTTTCCTCTGGTACTCTTTGCTTTCAGCCAGGATTCATCTAACTATTGGTGATAATGTCTCTATTGCCACTCTCTCTTCTAAATTCAGCTGTACTTCTGCAAATTATGTCACTGTGAAATTTCAGCCATATCTGGATAATCTTCAATAGGATTTTGCTAGTGTGTGATATTAGTGGTATTGTTCGATAATTTTCACGACAAACTCTGTTGGGTCACCTTTTTTTTTTAGTTGGAATAAATATCAGTCTCTTACAGTCAGTTGACCAGGTAGTTTTCCTCCAAATTTCTTGGCACAACCTTGTGAGCACATCCCCGGCAGCATCTATTTGTTGAAATATGTCAATTGGCATTACATCAATTCCTGGGGCTTTATTTTTTGTCAAGTCATTCAGATCAGCCTGAACTTCCCTCTTTTGTCACCATTGCCTCTTGTTCATATATTGTTTCTTGAAATTCTTCTGTGTCAGTTCTTTTTGGTACAGTGACTCTGCATACTCCTTCCATCTTCTTTTAATGCTTCTTGAATTGTTTGCTATCCTGTCCATAGAATCCTTAAGTATTGTAACTTGTGGCAAAATCTCTGTAGAAATATACTTCAAGGAAAATACAACTAATAGAAAAATAGATATAATGAAGAGTTGTAAACCTGTGCTTGCAGTAGCATTATTCACAATATCAAGAACATGGAAATAGCTTAAATGTCCATCAACAAATGAATGGATTTTTTAAAGAGTGTGGTACATTCACATGATAGAATACTATGTAACACTGACTGGCTGCCACAGGTGAGATATCAACCCAAGGCATCTGATGGGAACTGATGCTGACCTTCTGCAGAGAAATCATATCCCTACCCCTTGGACAGGAAACCACCTACTCCTCACCTTTAGCCATCACACTTTGTCTTGAACCATCATAGAGAGTAGTGAAGAGAGATGAGAATTCTGTCTACAGACTAAGGACAACAGACAAAAGAAACACTTTATATTGGTGACCCTGGTCTTGTGTTACTTCTGAGACAAAGGAGGACAATAGACTTCAGAAGAGAAGACATCTTCAGGAGTACATCCTGCCTGCACTGCCACTGTGGAGGACATCCTGCCCTTTCTTCACACAAGAACACCCACGTCACAGGGCAGTGGAGAGAAAGTGGGTGGATAGAGGTGGGTGGAGGCCTGAACCATCAAATCAGGATTTGTTAGGGTCAGAGGGTGGGAGGTGCAGGAAGGAGAAGGAGAGGGAACTGAGCTGGATTCTAGCACAGCAGGGGTGGAGAGGGAATAAGACATGTATGTCTAAGGTGATGATGGGTGGGACCAACATCTGACCTATTACCTGAATAATTGAATAATTGGAAAGGTCCTCATCTACTCTTTTGGGCAAAATGCTTGTCTGTCGAATATTGCTCCAGAGTCGAGCATCCAAATTAAGACAGATTTAGGAGAAGGATTGGCCATACACTTCCAAAACAATAATCTCAGAATACCGTAAGTACAATATAGTATTCATAGGGTTTTGTTGTTGTTGTGCATCATCGAGTTGGGACAGACATACAGCTGGTCCTCCGATGGGTTTTCAGAGACAGTTATTTGCGCGGGAGGAGATTGGCCATCCTTCTCTCATGGAACAGCTGGTGAGCTTGAACTGCGTGCCTTCATAATTACAGGGCAGCTTCTTGCCACTAGGCCACCAGAGCTCTTTTTGAGTAGACTAGCAGATATCACAAAAGCCTCACTTCGCTTAGCGAATCAACCTCCCACCCTACATCTCACCAATTCCAGCCAACATCTTCTGGAGAACCAGCTCTAATAGAGGACTTTGAAACTGGTCTCCAGAGCCATGCTGCCTACCCTAATGGGTTTTTAAATAGAAGGCCTTATCACAAATGCCTCACTGAGATGTCGTGATAAAGTATGTTGGTTAATTGTAATGAATGTTATGTAACAACATTTGTATGAATGATTGGATGAAAACAAAAATTTGTTTTGCTTTCACTTGAAAAATCAGAAGATATGCACTAATCCTCTATTCCACAGGAGAGAGATCTGTTGAATCTGAGTTGTCACTGTCTCTTTTAGATACTTGCTCATTCTTCTTTTTCTCTGTTTCCTGCAATCAAACCAAGGTAGGAGTGTAGCGTTATTACCATTTACCATATTTCCTAAGCAACATGCCTCTGGAAACTCTATGAACTTTGATAAATGTTGATAGTTTTACAAAGGCTTCAGGTCTTTTGTTCATAGGGTTTTTATGAGTCATGCTCAACTTGAAGGCAACCAACAACAACAACAACAACAACCATACCACTTATAGTGGAGAGAGATCTGTTGAATCTTCGCTGTCACTGTCTCTTTTACGTACATGCTCATTCTTCTTTTTCTCTGTTTCCTGCTATCAAACCAAGATAAGAGTGTAGCGTTATTACCATTTACCATAGTTTTAGAAAGGCTTCAGGCCTTTTGTTCATAGAGTAACTATGAGTCAGGCTCAATTTGAAAGCAACCAACAACAACAAGCATACTACTCATAGTGTTATTTGTATTATTTATAGTTATTTCACTAATTTATGGCAAATTATCTTCAACACAGTCCTCATACATGGACTTTACCATAAAAAATTGTAAAACGTTAAAAATGTTATACATGACACTTCCCCTCCCACCCCCCACTGCTTTCCCATAAGAACTGGCTTAGAGAAGATTTCATTTCAAACAGCAAAGCAATAGATTGCTTGTTATTCCCTCATAGAGGTACTGGTATATTCAAACTGTTACAGAGATGTGGGCTTTTAGGTTGGCAGAACTACTCTCTGAGGACTAAACCACCAGAGTTCCTTATGTGGTAACTAAAAGAAATCAATCAACAACTTGTTTGCTTGCATAAATGTTCAATGAATGCTATTTTGCCTTGTTATTTCTTACTCCACAAATTAAAGCTTATTTCCATCTGTTCTTATCACCAGTTTTTGGGTCTTTTTTTTTTTTCTTTAACTACTGAGTTTTTTGTCTTTACCATCTAATCTTCCTGAAATGCTCTGGTGTGCTGTTCTGTCTGCAGATTAAATATAAGTGTGTTTCTTTACATATTTTCAATTGTCTTTTAACTTCCCATTTTACTTCTGTTTTCCCTTCTACTCTTCAGATATTTTTACACATATTCCTCCACATTTCACCTTTTTCCTTCCATGGAAATCAGTTATATTTAATGATTATTTAAAAACATGCTTATATAATTGGGAAAATACATATGGACAGAATATTTGACAATGATATAGAATTATTATTATTAAAAGTGCCATGTGATTTTATTTTGGTTTGTTGTTGTTGTTGTTATGTGCATAAGAAAATATTTTCCTTCTTAAAAATATAAACAAAAGTACTGTTGTTTGTTGTTGTTATGTGCCGTCGAGTCGTTTGTGACTCATAGCGACCCTATGTACAAGAGCCCTAAACTCTGCTCTATCCTGTGCCAATCGCATTGCCTCTGACACACCCATCCCGATTACCCCAGTCACTGAATCAATCCACCTCATAGAGGGTCTTCCTCTCCTGCGCTGTCCCTCTACCCTACAAAGCATGATACCCCTCTCCAAGGACCTGTCTCTCCTTACAACATGTCCAAAGTATGTCAGACGAAGCCCCAGAATCCTTGCCTCCAAGGAGTAGCCTGGTTTAACCCTTTCTAGGATGTATCTGTTTGTTTTCTTGGCAGTCCATGGAACATTCAATACTCTTCTCCAGCACCACAGCTCAAAGGCATCAATTCTCCTTCTATCCTCCCTAGTCATTGTCCAACTCTCTGATGCATAACAAGTGATTGCAAAGACCATGGCCTGTACCAGGCGCACCTTGGTCTCCAGAGAGACACCGTTGCTCTCTAGTACTAGAAATGAAATATTTTATCTTTACCAATGACCTTAAATACTACACTTATTCACTCATTCCTGAAGAGCCTGAACTGGCTTATAACTGAACAACCAGAACGTTTTGGGGACACAGAATATAATTTGTTATTTTATGGAGCTCCCATGTAGATAAATAGGCAAAGCATATAGTTAAGTATATTATTAATTGTTAAATCTAAATGATAGTTAGTAGATTGCCTATTTTATAATTTCCATAATTATTCCATTAAATTTTTAAAGTGCTTCATAGAATAGCGTAGAAATATACATTTTGCAGACTACACCTACAGTGAGTGTATTTATATTGAGTGTGGTTGTAGCTAACCCTTCATCCATGACACTTTCTTTTCTACTTACTTATTATCCACATTTTAGTTTCTAGTATACTTGAGAACAATAACAACAAAAAACCTGTCTTTTCTGAGCTTAGCAGTAAGTCTTTGCATTATTTTTTTAAGTATTATATATTCTTGAATTGATACATTAGAAATTATA
>NW_006399892.1:4568485-4591981 GCF_000299155.1 Elephantulus edwardii | reverse complement strand
AACTGGGACTAGTATTGTGTTTCCTTATTATTATAAAGGATCAAAGTTCTAAGATTTTTCCTCATCCTTGTTCTAGAGTAGCCATATTCCTAAAGTTATCCTAAAGTTTAAAATGACAGATGAGGTTTCAGCTGTCTTGTCCCTATGGTGGATGACAGTAGTTGGATGGTAGGATATTCAGAAAAAAAAATCATGTCAAGTGTTCTTTTTTAAAGGAGGCTTCCCTGGGGTTCAAAAAGTGTTCATACAACTATTTTGGACATTCTTAATGAGAGGGAAAATAGTAATTCACTCTTTTTCTGACTTGAATACAATTTATTTTGTGTTTCTAAGGAGAAAGCATTGTGTTAGAGAAATCTTTAATTTTTTTATCTTTAGCTTTAGTGGCAGTTGTGTAAATTTGAGTAACAGTTGTATGAACAAGTCTTTTTTGCATGTGTATTCTATAACTCACAGAATTGTATTTTAGTGTTGATCTCAAATTATTCTTTTAGAATGAATGAAACATTATTCTCCAATTTGTCATCCTTGGCATAGTAGATAAAATGCTGTTTGATTAAAAATGACCAATGGGATAGCATCATGTAGCTCATAGAATTATACTTCAGGATGGATGTTGGAAGGATCATTTTGTCTATGAATGTAGCATCATTCCCCCTCAAGTTTTCATCTCTGAGATAATATATCATGTGATTGTCTCATTCAAAGTGGCAAATACCAGTCTAATATGTCTCATTAATATCTAGTATATTTATCTTTATGAATTCCATTTTATTTTTACCATTTCCAATTTTTCTAGATTCATGCTTTGTGCATTCCATGTAGTAAGTACTAATGGATATTTGCAGTTATTTATATTCCTTTTAAACTTTTCTTCATCAACAAATGAAGGTCTTTCATTAGATACAAGCTTAACTACGTGCGGCCATTAAAAAAGACTCTACTTTGAGGAAGTGGTTCTTCCCAGTCCTGACTAACTTCTATCCTGAGGGGTTAATTTTCTGAAATTCTGCTGACATTTACTGAGGCTCCAAGGGCTCATTATTCCACAAGTAGAGAGCTAGACCTGCTTTATAGTCTATCTTTGGAAACTCCTCCACTGAAAGCCATCAACTACTGGTGGGGGTGATCCTGTTGGTAATTGAAATACTGGTGGCATAACTTCCAACATCACAATAATACATCAGCCACCACAGTATGTAAATAATATAATTAATATCAGACACAAATAAAATCATGCTGAAGACTACTGAAAAATGGCTGGATCAGTACATCAAAGATTTGTCAGAAATTCAAGGTGGATTCAAAAAAGTTTATGAAACTATGGATATCCCTATTGACATCAGATGTACAATGGTCGGTTATGTGCCATTGAGTCACCTGAAACTAATAATGACTCTTTGTACAAACAGCTCTGAAGCCTGCCCTGTACTAAGCCAGTCTCACTGATTCCAACACACCTATCTTCATTATCCTAGTTACTGTAGCAATCGATCTCATCAGGGTCTTCCTCTCCTCTGCTGTCCCTCTACCCTTCTGAGCAGGATGTCCTCCTCTAAGGACTGGTCCCTCCTGGCCATGTGCCCAAAGTATGTGACATGGAGTAGAAATATATTTACTCTTGTTTTATTGACTGTGAAGGCATTCAACTGTGTGGATCAGAACAAACTATGAATACCATTGAGAACAATGGGAATTTCAGAACACTTATTTTTTTCATGTGAAACCTGTATATGAAATAAGCAGTTGCTTAAGCAGCATAAATACATAACGTATGGGTTAAGGTCAGGAAAGGTGTATATCAGGATTCTACACTTTCACCATTACTGTGAGTGACTCTAATCCATGGCCCTCTGGCCCATCTTTAATTATTTTTGATGAAACATTCTTCTAGGTCATATAGCCCTGGTTTGTCCACTTGCTGTACAGAGGTAACTCGTGGTTGCTGTGAAGCTGAACACTGTGATAGTAATGTGTCAAATATGAGACTGGTTACCCATGATGTACAGTGTTTGGTGGAGCTCCCTGATTAAAATAAGCTTGAATGTATGGTCTTGCAAATCATCAACAACCGTGGCATCAATATAAGAGCACTTTCAGTATTGTGAGGGTGTGTGAAAACACCAACACAGAAGTGGCGGTGTGACCTATTATTAACTTAGCCCGATGTTTCTGGAAGTTGTCTGGACTGAGAAATTTTATACTATGCGCTAAGCATTTAGTGGCATCAAGCTTGGCCCCTTGAACACCAGTTTCTGAAAAACTGGCCTGCATACCTACAGTCATTTCAGCCATTCCCCTGATGGCACTGACTCTCTGGAGCACCTTTCAGTGAATTATTGGACTCACGGGATATAGAGGAACTTGGGAACCGAGCCACAGATGGAGCTGTTAGGGTTAGAAATCATGGACTTATACAGCGTGGTAAGCATTTGGGACCAAATTGACTTAAGACTTCTCATAACTGGCCTACTACAACGATGTCAGGCTTGAGACTAAGGTGCACCTGATCCAGGCTATGGTCTTTGCAATTATGTGTTATGCATCGGAGAGTTGTAAAGTGAATAGGGATGATAGAAAGAGAATTGATGCCTTTGAGCTATGGTGCTGGATAAGAGTGTTGAATACATCATGGACTGTTAGGAGAACAAACAGGTTTGTCCTGGAGAAGGTAAAGCCAGAGTGCTCCTTGGAGTCAAGGATTCTGAAGCTTCGCCTGACATACTTTGGGCATGTTGCAAGGAGGGACTGGTCCTTGGAGAGGGACATCATGTTTGGGAAAGTGGAGGAACAGCGCAGGAGAGGAAGACTCTTGATTAGATGGATCGATTCTGTGAGTAGAGTGGTGGGAATGATTGTGTTTGAGACGGCGAGGTTGGTACAGGATAGAACAGTGTTTAGGGCTCTTGTACATAAGGTTGTTATGAGTCACAAGCAACTCAATTGCACATAACAACAACAACAACAACTACTAATTTTAGCAGAATAAATAATAAAAACATTAACTTATAAGGATTGTTGTTATGTGCCGTCCAGTCGCTTGTGACTCATAGCGACCTTCTGTACAACAGCTCTGAGCCCTGCTTTATCTTGTGCCAACCTTATTGTCTCTGAAACACTCATTCCCTTTAACACAGTCACAGTATCAATCCATCCCTTCAAGAGTCTTCCTTAATAATCTTTAAAACTAGACCTTGGTTTCCCGTATCAACAAATTTTCCAATAAGCTCATACTTTATTTTTCCAACTAGTGGTGTCATTTTTTATTATTACTATTCTCTTATTGCTTTGTTGTTAGGTCCCTTTGAGTCAAGTAAGACTCATAGTCACCCTAAGAACAATAGATCTGAACCCCATCCTATCCTCTACCGTTCTCATCCTCTCTGACACACTTGAGGCCATTCCTGCATTCACTGTGTCAATTCATCTTTCTGAGAGTATTCCTTTCTTTCATCGACCTTTCCAAGTATGATAATCCATTCCAAGGAACAGCCTTTCCTACATGCCCAGAGTATTTGAGACAAAGTTTTTTTTTTCCCCCTTGCTTCTATGGAGCATCTGGTTGGACTTTTTTTCAAGATATATCTTTGTTCTTTTGGAAATCTATGGGATAGTCAGTAATCTCCAAGACCACAATTTAAAGGTATCATTCATCTTCTGTCATCCTTATTCATTGCTCACCTCTCCAATTCATAGCAAGTGTTTGAAAAGACCATGGTTTGAATCAGGTGGATATTAATCTTCAAACTAACATCTGTGCTTCTGAGTAATTTGGAGAGGTCTCTGTCAGCAGATTTGCCCAATGCAGTACATCTCCTGGTCTCCAGACTGCTGGTTCCAAGAGTGTTGATTGTGCACCCAAAAAAGAAAAAATCATTGACAATTTGAATTTTTTCTCCTTTTATTATGATATTGCTTATTGTTCTGGTGGTGAAGATTTTTTATCTTCTTGATGTTGAAATGTAATTCATATTGATAGCTGTAGTCTTTGATCTTATGCAGCAAGCAAGAAATCATCTCTTAACAAAAGTTTTTTTTTTAATTTAGGTTGTTTATTTTTCATTTCAATGAACATCTACAGAGATTTTGGGATTCCATTCATTCATTGTTGCACCCTTCTCCCCGCACAAACCCTTCCCCCCCCATTTGCTCCTCTCTCCTTGAAAAGCAAAAGAAAAACTCCCTCATTTGGCACGCAATCCCACCCCCCCCGCACCTCCCCAAACCCCACCCCCTACCCCCAAATATTATCCACTCTGCAACCCTCATTGCATACTCCTACGATAAAAATAATGCCCTAAAATATAATACTTTTAGTCTAAAAGTATTAACAATAGTTTTATAACACAAGCCTTAGGCCTTTGAGTAAGAATTTAATAAGAGTTTGTGTTGTATTTACAAACTAAAATAAATTATTAGACATTATATTATAACACGTTATTCCTTGTAGAAATGATGTCAGATAATATGATTGCCTGATATGAAGGGAGAAGAGTTTGGAAGGAGTGCAACAGAAATTTAAAAATATATAGAAAATCGAGGCTTCAATGATAAGAGATAGATAATTGCCAAGTGAATTTATATTGGCAACAGACTGTAAGCCAAGTACATGAATGAGGAATATAAATATAAAAAAGGAGGAAGGAATGAGAACTCAGGATTTTTATTTTATTTTATTTTATTTTTTTTTACTCAGATTGACAGTGTAAATTGTCCTGAAATCACTGGGTAATTAGGCAACCTTCTGCATGGCCCTGAAGCGACAGTCTTGATACTACATAATTAATAATGTTCTCTTCAAAGTATAAGCGATAATATCTTGATTGAATGCTTCAGTTTCATTACATTACTAAATAAAATGAAACAATAATTAGAACAATGTGCAAGGTAAGAGAGGCCCATATCATTATGTATTTGTATGTAGGGAAGGAGAAGAATTAATCAAATGAAATGTGAAATGATTATGGATAATTGTCAGCATATGGAGATGATCAACTTGCTTGCAAACAGAATTTTGCAAGGGGCAATACATGTGCTTATTTTTCCTTGAGAAATGCATGAAAATTCTAGGTTGTAATGAAATTTTAGTATCTTTAATTACAACAAAATCTTTGTTTCCTTTTAAAAAATCTTTAAACAAAACTAAAAAAAAATATTTGTTTTTAGTTAATTTCTATTCTCAAAGTTCTTTGCAAAAAATTATTTTCTTATATAGTAAACCTTCTCATAATACTTTATATTATTCCAGAAATCAGTATTTAAGTATAGTTTCCTTTTACACTTTTCACACATATTTCAATTCCTTTAAGTACCTTATAACGGCCTATGTTTGACTTTTTGTGGTCTATTCCCGTACAATAATGCAAGTGTTCATACTGGGTCTTATGTTAGTGCCTGGTGAATGCATAATTTACCCAAATGAAGGAAATAATTAAATATAATAAATAATAAGTTATTTATTGTACTTAAAGTTATCTGTTCTAGTTCTCAAAGATAATAACTTAAAATTGATAAATGTATGATCTACGTAAGAGCTAATTTAAACATGTTTTATTGATCTATTGAATATGTATTCATTGTTTAATAGCTATGGACAAAGCACATTCCAATGTTCAGGGTTCAGAAATGTGTGTGTGTATGTGTGTGTGTGTGTAGAGAGAGAGCTCTGATGGCCCAATGGAGAGATGGCCTGGTGGGAAGGGAGTTACCCTGCCAACCCAAGGCAGACAGTTCAAATCTATAAGTTGCTCTTTGAGAGTAATACGGGTTATCTCTTCCAGTACAATTACTGCTCCTGAAAACTCACTGAAGGGTCAACTATGAATAATTTCTGGTTCTATGACACACAACAACAATAGCATATATATTTATATGGTACTTTTATTGTACAATCCAAGAAGTCAAAGCTACATATGATATTGCAGTAGAACATTTTTATTATAACATTATAATAAAAATTTTAAGTATAACAAAACAACAACTTCATACTAATCACTATCTAATAAGAATTGATAATTCTCCAGTGGTTTTTTCAGAGGTTGTAAATTTCACATAGAAGGTTACCTAGCTTTCCCCTGCAGAGAACTAGGAGCCTTTGGGTTAGATTACACCAACAAAATTATTCTTAGAGCTCAGAGCAGAGGTTTACTAGAGGCTTATGAAAATGATACACTCTTAAGAAACTTTGAGATTCACAATATATTGAACAATCTCAACTGTGTGCTTTTAAAGTCCACTTAGAATTGTTTTCCCTCTGTATCAAAAATCATTATTTTACTGATTTTTAAGAGAATACAAGTAGAAAAATGTTCTAGTCATTAGTGGCAGCAGAGCACCACAGTAGAAAAGGAAATAATTCTAGTCTTACAGATTAGTTCCTAGATCACACCTATATGTTGTTTTTGTTTAGTTTTTCTTTTTTAAAAAAAATACATGTGGAAATCAATGACACAATCATTTATCTCTTGAGTGATACCCATTTAATAAAGCAAATTTAAATAATATTAAAATTAGAAAACAGAAACCAGACTAAGGATCAAGTTACATACACACACGAACTAGAAATATTAAATTTAACTATTAGCATTTTTTAAAATATCCATAATATCAGATACTTTATATATAATGAGGTCTTTATGAATTGAAACCAACTAAACGTCACATGATGTGCTGTTCCAGTCGTTTTTGGATAATCTTGAGTAGAATCTTGCTTGCATGTGAAATCAATGATATTGTTCTATCGTTTCCACACGCTGTTTCATTACCCTTCTTTAAAGTGGAACAAATACAGCTCTCTCCAGTCAGTTGGCCAAGTGGTTGTTCTTCAGATTTTTTGGCACAACTTGGTGAGCACATCCAGGGCGGTTTCTGTTAGTTGAAATGTATCAGTTGGTATACCATCTATTTCTGGGTCCTTATTTTCTGCTATTTCCTTCAAAGCAGCTTGAACTTCTTCCTTCAGCACTGTAAGCTCTTGCTCATATGTGATTTCATTAAATTCTTCTTTGTCTGCCAATTTCTTTCCATACAGTGACTCAGTGTATTCTTTCCATCTTTTTTTAGTACTTCCTGGATCATTTAATGTTCTGCCTAAAGCATCCTTGATTATAGCAAGTACAGGTTTGAATTTGTTCTTCAGTTCCTTGAGCTTAAGAAATGCTGAGCTTTTGATTTTTCTGACTCCAAGTCCTTGCACATTTCATTGTAATGTTTTAATTTGTCATCCTGCGCTGCCTTTTGAAATCTTCTGTTCAGCTTTTTAGTATCTTGAATCCTTCCTTCTGCTTTGTCTTCTCTCCACTCCACTGCAATTTTCAGAGTCTCTTCTGACATCCATTTTGGTCTTTTCTTCCTCCTCTGTCTGTAATGACAGTTTGCATTCTTCCTGGATGATACCCTTGATATCCTCCCACAACTCATCTGCTCTTCGCTCATTAGTGTTCAAGGCCTCAAACCTGTTCGTGAGATGGTTCTGAAATTCAGGTGGGATAGACTCAAAGTTATATTTTGGTTCCTGTGGATTCAGTTAATTTTCCTCAGCTTCAGTTTGAACTTGCATATGAGTAGTTGGTGGTCTGTTCCACAATCAGCTCCGGGCCTAGTTTTCACAGCTGATATTGAGCTTCTCCAGGGATTCTTTCTGCAGATGTAATCAGTCTGATTCCTATGCATGCCATCAGGTGAAACCCATGTGTGTAACCTGTGCTTATGTCTCTTAAAAAACGTATTTGCAATGAATAAGTCATTTATTGCACAAAATAGTCATTCTATCTCCAGTTTCATTTCTGTCACTGAGTCCATGTTTTCTAACCACTGATTCTTCTTCTCTGTTCCCAACTTTTGCATTCCAGCCAGCCATTATTATCAATGCATCTTGATTGTATGTCTATTGATCTCTGACTGTAAAAGTTGGTAGAAATATTCTATTTTCTCTTCTTTGGCTCTGATTGTTGGTGCATATATCTGAATTATAGTGGTATTTTCTGTATGCATATGGATATTATCCTGTCACTCACAATAGTGTACTTCAAGACTGATCTAGAAATGACTTTTTTAACTATCTGTGGAATAATATCATATGACCACCTGACTCAAAATGCCCCATTCCAATCCATCTTATCTCACCAATGCCTAGTATGTCAATATTTATGCGTTCCATTTCTTCCTTAACAATATCTAATTCCCCTACATTTATGGTTCTCACATCCCATATTCTAATCACTAGAGGATTATCCAAAAACAACTAGAACAGCACATCAGAAGAGAACTGCCAGAAGTCCAGGCTGAGTTTAGAAGGGGTTGTGGTGCTAGGGCTATTGTAACAGGAGGAGTTGTCAGAACAGAGCAAGGAAACGCTGCATGGTTCAAAATTGGGAAGGGTGTATGCCAGGGAAGTGTCCTGTCTCTATACCTTTTCAACCTGTATCGAAAGGAACTGCAAGACAGCTTTAATGAATTTAATAAAATAACATATGAGCAAGAGCTTATGGTGATGAAGGAAGATGTTCAGGCTGCTTTGAAGAAAATAGCAAAAATTAAGGCCCCAGGAATAGATGGTATACCCATTGACGTATTTCAGCAAAAAGATGCTACCCTGGATGTGCTCACCAAGTTGTGCCAAGAAATCTTGGCCTACTGACTTGAAGAGATCTATATTTGTTCCCCTTCCAAAGAAGGGTGACCCAACAGAGTGTGGAAACTATAGGACAATATCATTGATTTCACATGCAAGCAAGATTCTACTGAAGATTATCCAAAAATGACTGAAACAGCACATCAGCAGAGAACTGCCAGAAGTCCAGGCTGGGTTTAGAAGGGGTCGTGGTACTAGGGATACTGTAGCTAATGTTAGATAAAGCAGGGAAAACCAGAAGAATGCCTATCTGTGTTTACTGTGGCTGACTCTGAGAAGAATGGGAATCCCAGAACATTTGATCATGCTAATGCGAAACCTATACTTGGCCCAAGAGGCAGTTGTCAGAACACAGCAAGGAAACACTGCATGGTTCAAAAATTGGGAAAGGCGTATGCCAGGCATGTGTCCTATCTCCATACCTTTTCAACCTGTATGCAGAGCAAATTATCTGAGAGGCTGGGCTCTATGAGGAGAAGTGTGGCGCCAGGATTGGTGGAAGATCTATTAAGAATCTGCATTATGCAGATAACACAACCCTACTTGCCGAAATTGAGGAGGACCTGAAACGCTTGCTGCAGAGGGTCAAGAACTGCAGTCTTCAGTATGGATTGAAGCTCAATATCAAGAAGACAAAGATTCTCACCACTTGGCCAATTGGCAGCATGGGATGGATGGTGAAGAGATTGAGATTGTTAACAACTTTAGTCTGCTCGGATCCACGGTCAACTCTTTGGCACCAGTAGCCAGGAAATCAGAAAACGTATTTCAACAGGAAAATCTGCTATTAGAGACCTCTCCAGGGTACTGAAGAGGTGTCACTCTGGAGACTAAGGTGCGTCTGGTACAGGCTATGGTCTTTGCAATCACTTGTTACACATCAGAGAGTTGGACAACGACTAGGGAGGACAGAAGGAGAGTTGATACCTTTGAGTTGTGGTGCTGGAGAAGAGTATTGAATGTACCCTGGACTGCCAAGAAAACAAACAGATTCATCCTGGAGAGGATTAAAGCAGGCTGCTCCTTGGAAGCAAGGATTCTGGGGCTTCGTCTGACATACTTTGGACATGTTGTAAGGAGTGAGAGGTCCTTGGAGAGGGACATCATGCTTGGGAGGTTGGAGGTACGGCACAGGAGGGGAAGAGCCTCTATGAGGTGGATTGATTCAGTGACTAGGGTAATTGGGGTGGATGTGTCGGAGACAGTGCGATCAGCACAGGATAGACCAGGGTTTAGGGCTGTTGCACATAGGGTCACTATGAGTTGCAGGCTACTCGATGGCACAAAACAACAATAACAGTTCCTAAAGATTTAAAAATGTACAATGATTTCACCAGTGGTCTGAGACATACTAATGGTCATAAAAGGGATGCAAGATGAAGCAATGTGCATCTTTTATCAATGGGTCACAGTTGTTCCAAGGATAATTCCAAGCAATCAGAATAAGAAATGCTTAATTTTATAGTAATTCCAAGCATAATAGAGCTGTCATAAACATCAAAGTTGTATGTATAGGTTGTTCCTGTATTGATGGAGCTGGAAGTGGAGAAGGAATTAATACATGTGGTGATAAGACTATTATTCCAGGGAATTGTGACTACCTCAGAGTATATCTTTATGTGTGGGTTTTGCGTTTTCAATCATTGTTTCTAGAGACACAACAAATGGGCCATTTATTGTTGTCTCAGAAATTAAGAAGAAATTCCAAGACTGAGTAACTTTCTCTCTCATTGGCATAAAGTTAAAACCAACTTATAGTTGACCCTCCCGTAGATTTTTTGAGGCTGAAATTCCTATGGAAGGAGGTTGCCTATCTTTGTCTACAGGAGCTTATCGTAGAGTTGGACCAGGAGAGAAGTACAGCTTTTGGGTTAGCACTGCAATTCTTCATCATCTATGCCATCAGTTCTACTCAAAGTTGAGTAAAATAACTAAAAAAGTAGATAAGATTTACTAAAAACAGGTCAATGAAGCCCACTAACTTTCCTTTCAGTATCTCTATATTCTCACATAAGAATGATTCAATAAATAGCTTTTACTATTATGACTAATTTGATTGTTATTTTTGTGAGATGTTGCCTAATATCGAAATTATGCATAATGAATACTTATCTATATAAATGTATGTGTTGGATAGGGATTTATCCATTGTATTTCACAAGAGTTCTAGTTTTTGAATTTTTTGGAAAAATTCCTTGTTAACAGGTAAAACAAATGTACTGTTAAAATTGTAAAAAGAGGGAAAAAATCACTCTTTTTAAATAAAAACACCTTTTAGATGCATAAAAAAATAGAAAAGAACACATGACATTTGTAAGGGTCAAGCCTGCCTTGAACTTTGTTTTTAATAAATGTAAATGCATTTTTATCCTTTTAACTGAAGACCCAGGCACTTTGTCAAAAGATGGACTGGTTATTTTATAAATGTAGAATAGTAAGTAATAACATGATGTGTGAGGGGACTAAAATGCATGTTATCCTGCACAAGAAGAAATTAAGTGGAGAAAAAATGGAAAAGTTATAATTTTATAATGGCCAAACGCATTTACCTTTTAGAGTAATTTATTTCAAGGAGAAATTTATTTTGCTATGATGTTTTCTTTGAAACAAGAGTAAAAAACATTAGATTAATAATAAAAACTTTTTAAAAAATTTTAAAAAGTTCAAAAATCCACATTAAAAAATAAACAAACACCTGCCGCCCTGCCCCCCTCCACACACTCATTTAAGTCAAACTTACAAAGCTGTCTTGGTCGCTGCCACAGAGAACATTGCTGCCAGCCCCAGGACAGAGGCAGAGAGCATTCTCCTTCTTGGCAGGCTCCCCCAGCAACAGTGAACTTTGCCTCAGGATCTCAGAGGAAGGAAAGAAGCAGGACACGTTCTCCTCCAGGGGAGCTCCCAGCTTCTGTGAACCTCGCAGCCAGCCCTGGGGTAAAGGCAGAATGAGCTCCATGCAGGGTGGGCTCCCCAGTGAGGGCACAGTGTCTTGCTAGCCCTGGGACAGAGACAGAGCAAGTTCCCTTCCTGATGAGCTCCCCAGCAAGAGTGAGCTTTGCTGCAGAACCAGAGAGGAAGGACCATAGGCAGAGTGAGTTACCTACCTCCTGTTCCCTGGAATGGTGAGCTGCCTAATTGAGGCAAGTCTGCCGGAAAGCCCAGGGAAGAGAGTGGTCTTTATGCAGGGTGAGTTGCCCTCCTCTCTTCTGGAGCAGTGAGCTCCCCAGTCATGGTCACCACACTCAGGACATACTAGTAATTCAGGCAAGAACAACTCTATGATAAAATTGACATGGAAGAAGTAGACTGCTTTACACCTCAAAAAGTAAAGCAAGATATAACTTCAAAGAAAAATATCACCCCCAAAAGGGATCAAAAGAGTGACTCAATGAATCTTGTGAAAGCAGAAATTTAATCAAAGTCAATGTCACAGAATGAAAAATAACAATGTTCAAATATTTTCAATAAGTGAAAGAAAAACTTGAATTGCAAGATTCTACGTGCAAAAACCAAGAGGAATTTAAAAGCAGTTCATGACAATGTAGTTAAAACCAACGAGGCATTAAGAACTCTAGAAAATGTGAAAAACAATCAAGAATATCAGAAGTTGCCAACATGTTGGGGGGACATATGAGCAGAATTGAAGAGGTGGAACTCCAAATGATCAAAGCAGAAGATGGAATTCTAAGTACTGATCTGCTGGAGCAAACAACAGACTTTTTTTTAAAAGAAAATGACAAAAACGCAAGATAAATATAGGACATTATTAAGAGGAATAGCATGTGTATAATTACTTGCTGTGCATCAGAAAGCTGGACAATGACTAAGGACGGTAGAAGGAGAATTGATGCCTTTGAGCTGTGGTGCTGGAGAAGAGTGTTGAATATACCATGGACTGCTAGAAGAACAAACAAGTTCATTCTAGAGAGTGAAACAAGGCTGATCCTTGGAGGCAAGGACTTTGAAGCTTCATCTGATATACTTTGGACATGTTTCAAGGAGAGACTAGTCTTTGGAGAGGGACATTATGCTGTGGAGGATGGAGGAATGGCACAAGAGAGGAAGATTCTGCTTATTGATTCAAGTAATGAGAGTAGGTTGTCAGTAGCAATAAGGTTGTCCCAAGATGCAGCAGGGTATAGAGCTGTCATTCCGATGGTTGCTGAGTCACAAAAGACTACAACACGTAACAACAACTGAAATTTTGTAACAGGAAGAGCAAAAAAGAGACACTAAATTTATTTTGTAGAAGAAAAACTTTGCAGATATTATGAATGAAAGAATATGCATCTAAGAAATTGAGTGAACCCATATAGAAGAGATCTCAAAAGAAGAACAACAAGGTATTTTACAGTCAAATTTGCCAAACTCAAAGAAAAGGAGAGAATACTGAAATCATATAGGGAAAAACCAACAGTAACCTATAAAGAGATGAAGTCAGACAATCAAAAGTGTCAAACTCACTCAGCATTTCTTAAGCTGAAGGAATTGAAAACCAAATTCAAGCCATGAGTTGTAATACTTAAGGATGCTTTCGGCAGAATATTAAATGACCCAAGAAGAACTAAGAGAAGATGGAAGGAGTATAGACAGTCATTGTACCAGAAGGAATTGGCTGACACAGAAGAATTTCATGAAAAAAGGTATGAGAGAGTCTATGGTGATGAAGGAAGGAGTTAAAGCTGCTCTTAAAGAGTTGGCAAAACACAAGTCTTCAGGAATTGATGGTATACCAATTGACATATTTCAATAGACACTACTCTGAATGTGCTCACCAATATGTGCCAAGAAATCTGGAGGACAACCATTTGGTCAACTGACTGGAAGAGATCTATATTTGTTCCCATTCCAAAGAAGGTGACCCTACAGAGTGCCGAAATTATCGAACAATATCATTAATATTACATGCAAGCAAGATTTTGCTGAAAATGATCCAAAAATGACTGGAGGAGCATGTCTACATAGAATTGCCAGATGTGCAGGCTGGGTTTAGAAGAGGCAGTGGTACTAGAGATATTTTAGCTAATGTTAGAAGGATCTTGGCAGAAAGCAGAGAGTAGCAGAGGAATGTCTATCTAAGTATTTTATTGACTACGCAAAGGCATTTGACTGTGTGGATCACAATGACTGTGTGGCTGACTCTGAGAAGAATGGGTAGCCCGAAACATTTGATTGTGCTTATGTGAAACCTACACTTAGACCAGGATGCAGTCATCAAGAGCAAGGAGACATTGCATGGTTCAAAGTTGGAGAGGATGTATGCTAGGTATGTATTATTTTCTCTATACCTTTTCATTCTATATGCAGAATAAATCATCCAGGAGGCTGGGCTGTATGTAGAGGAATGTGGCATCAAGATTGAAGGAAGATTCATCAACACCTGAAGTTATGCAGATGACACACAATCCTACTTGCTGAAAATGAGGAGGACCTGAAGCACTTGCTGCAGAAGATCAAGGACTGTAGTCTTCATTATAGATTAAAGCTCAACATCAAGAAAACAAAGATTTTCACCACTAGGCCAATAAGCAGCATCATGATGGATGGCTAAGAGACAGAGATTGTTAATAATTTTAGTTTGCTTGGCTCCACAATCAACACTCTTGGTCCCAGAGTGAGGAAATCAAGAGATGAATTATACTGGGTAAGTTGGCTATCAGGGACCTCTCCATAGCACTGAAGAGCAACATCAATCTGGAGATAAGATGCACCTGATCCAGATAATTGACTTCATACCTGCTTGCTATACATCAGAGAGCTGGACAATGACTAGGGATTATAGAAAGAGAATTGATCTTTGACTCGTGGTGATGGAGAATTGTGTTGAATATACCATGGACTGCCAGAAGAACAAATAGGTTTATGCTAGAGAGGGTGAAGCCAGGCTCTTACTTGGAGGCAACGATTCCGAGGCTTCTTCTGACATACTTTGGGCATGTTACAAAGAGGAACCTGTCCTTGGAGAGGGACATCATGCTGGAGGGTCATCAAGGATGGATAGAGAAAGAGAAGACCATTGATGAGATGGATTGATACAGTGACTGGGGTAATGAGTGTAAGTGTGTTAGAGACAGTAAAATCGGTGCGGGATAGAGCAGGTTTCAGAACTGTTGTACATAGGTTTGCTATAAGTGACAAGCGACTCAATGGCACATAACAACTTATAAAGGAGAGGAAATATGCTGATTTCTCAGCAGAAAATAAGCAAAAAAGAAGACAGGGGAATGGCATATATCAAATAGGTAAATAACACAACTGTCAACAAAGATTACTGTTCCCACAATAGTTGTCCTTCAAATATCATGGAGAGATCTAGATACTCTCAGAAAGCAGAAACTTGAGTTTGTATAAACAAAATGAACATTGCAAGAAATACTTAAAGAAGACCATTCCACTTAGGTGCTACAGAAAAGTTGATGTATCAGAGTAATTAGAAAGGACACAAAGAAGAACCCAACAAAATTATGGCAATAAAACTTTGCCTCTCAATAATTACAGCAAATGAGAAAAAGAATAATAGATGGGGGGAAGGAAAGCCAAATTACCAAACCTCATCAATATGATGTCTACAAGAGACACTTGAAAAGGAAAAGTAAAGACAGACTAGAAAGTGAAGGGTGGAAAACAATATACCAAGCAAATAGCACCCAGAAAATAGCAAGAGTAGCAGCATTAATATCCAATAAAATTGACTTCATGTTAAGCCCATTACAAATGATAAGAAAGAACATTCTAAAATGTCAATAGAATAAGTGAACATTGTTGTTAAGTTGTTATGTGCCATGAAGTTGCCTGTGACCCATTGTGACCCTATGGACAGCAGCTCTGAACCCTGCCCTGTCCTAAGTCCATCTCACTAATTCTGACACACCATACCCCATTGTCCCAGTTATTCTATCAGTCCATACCATCAGAGGTATTCCTCTCCTGCGTTATTCTTCCACCATTCTGAGCATGATGTCTTCAAAGGTCCTGTCTCTCCTGGCCATGTGCCCAAATTACGTGAAAAGGAGTTTCAAAATTCCAGCCCCCCAGGAGAAACTGGCTTCACCCCCTCCAAGGCAGACCAATTTGTTTTCTTGGTGGTTGTTGATTTGTTCAAGAATCTTCTCCAACACCACAATTTGAAGGCATCGATTTTTCTTTTGTCGTCCTTAGTCCTTTTCCTGCTTTCTGATGCATAGCAAGTAATTATGAAGACCATAGCCTTGATTAGGCACACCTTAGTGTCTAGACTAACACCCTTGCATTTCAGTACTCTGGAGAGGTCTGTGACAGTAGATTTTCCCAGTACAATTAGTCTTTTGATTTCCTGACTGCTGGTGCTAAGAGTTTTTATTGTGTAGCTGAGCAAGCCAAAATTGTTAACCACCTCAATCTCTCCTCCATCTGTCATGGTGCTGTCAATTTGCCCAGTGATGATAATCTTTGTCTTTTTGATATTTAGCTTCCATCCATATTGAAGACTACAGTCCTTGACCTTCTGCAGCAATAGCTTCAGATCCTCCTTGGTTTCAGCAAACAAGGTTGTCATCTGCATATGTAGGTTATTGATGAGTCTTCCTCCAATCCTGATTCCACATTCCTCCTTAAAGATTGAAAAGGTATGGAGACAGGATGCATCTCTGATGTATTCCTTTCCTGATTTTGAACTATACAGTGTTGTCCTGCTCTGGTCTGAGGACTACTTCCTGGTTCAAGTATAGGTTTCACATAAGCACAATCAAGTATTTTGGGATTCTCATTTTCCTCAAGACTAGTCACAATTTGTTGTGATCCACACAGTCAAAGTCTTTGCATAATCAATGAAACAAAGACATTCTTCTGGTACTCTTTGCTTTCTGCCAAGATCCATCTGACATTGGCAATAATGTTTCTAGTGTCACTATCTCTTCTAAACCTAGCTTTATTTCTGGTAGTTCTCTGTCAATGTGTTGTTCCAGTCATTTCTGGATAATCTGTATCAGAATTATGCTAGTGTGATATTAGTGATATTGTTCTATAATTTCCACACTCTGTTGGGTCACCTTTTTTTTTAATGGAGACAGATATGTATCTCTTCCAGGCAGTTATAACCATAATAATATCTATTCACTGAATGATAGAAATGCAAAATACACCAAGAAAATGTTAACATAACTGAAAAACAAATAGACAATAGCATGATTGTAAGAGGAGACTTCAATACATGATTCTCAAGGAAAGATAGGATAACCATAAAGATTCTAACTCACAAAAGAAGTGAAAAATTAAACTTCACATAACCAATTCAAATGCAAAGATTTTACACACACACACACACACACAAAATTGCTATATATAAAACCTTATAAAAGCTCAGCATATATCCTTCTCTAACACATAAGTAATAGTCTCCAGAAAAGATCATATTTTAGATCACAAAGCAATCTTCAATAAATTAAAAATGCTTTTACAAAATAGAATGCTACAGCAGTAGAAACAATCAACAAGAGGATGGAAAAGGGGAAAAATAATATTGAAACAAGTTAGAATGCAATGTCTGGACCATAGCCAAAACACTACTTGGAGATTAATCCATAGCAATAAACAAACATATCAAAAGGGAAGGGAAAAGAAAAATCAGTTATTTAATCAAATATCTCCAGCATTTAGAAAAAGAATAGCAAGAAAACCCAACAATATCTAAAAGAAATTATAAAAATCATAACAAAAAAATGGAATAGAAAACACAAAAGTAATTGAAATATCAACAAGACCAGGAGTTGGTTCTTTGAAAAGATCAGTAAATTAAGCAAACCACTAGCAAAGCTAATAAAGGAAAAGGAAGAAAAGGCACAAGTAATCCAAATAAAAGGTAAAAAAGACAGTGTATCCACAGAACAAGTCTAAATAAAACAGTTAAAAATAGAATATTATTGAAAACTATACTCAAACAAATAGGAAAACTAGAGGAAATAGGCAAACTCATGACCCACTCCACCTGACACAGCTGAAGCAGAACATCGGAGCAGACCCAGTGCAAAAGGAAAAATTGAACACGTCTTCAAAAAATTTCCAAGAGCAACAAAAAGGCTCTGGACCATATGGTATTACTAGTGAATTTTACCAAACTCAGAGAACTGTCACCAATTATATTAAAAGTGTTTCAGAAAATACGAAATGATGAAAATCTCCTAGACTCATTTTAAGAAGCAAGCATGACCCTAATATTAAAATCAGGTAAAGACACCACCCAAAAAATAAAACTATGGACCAATACTCTCATGAATATAGACACAAATATTCTCAACATAATCATGGCCAATAGAGTCAAATGGTATATTTAAAAAAGTTAATTTATCATGCCCAAGAAGGATTCATAAGAGGTATGCAAGAATGCTCCAACATAACACAATGTAATTTATCACATTACAAAATCAAAAGAGTGGATGTGGAGAAGTGGGAACTCACACACACTATTGGTGAATTGTAAAACGGCACAACCACTCTGAAAGACTGTTTGGAGTTTCCTCAAAAAGTTGAGCAGAGAATCTAAGTATGACCCAGCTATCCTACTATTTTGAAAAATACTACATAACTTGGAAGAGAGGCTAAAAAGCATTATGCTGAATGAACTAATACAGTCTCATAAGGACAAATACTGCCTCAAACCATTATTCAAAGTAGAAGGATAACTAGTAAAACATGCGTGAGAACTCAAGGGGGAGAGGGCTGAGGATGGGTAGGGGTGAAACAACAGTGTACCAGAGTTTGGTGGGTGGAAGGAGAGGGAAAAGGACATGGAAAGGATCTGGATAAAAGGACAAGGTAAAAATAGGCAAGATCCAATGGTGAGAAAAAAGAGGAAAAAATAAATAAAAAGCAAAGGACAAGAACAACATGATCCTTTCAACTGATGCAGATAAGGCTTTTGACAAAATCCACAAATATTCCTGACTAAAACATTCAACAACATAAAGATAGAGGGGATTACTTCAATATAGTGAAAAGTTTCCCATTGTTCTCAATGGATAGACATGTAAGGCAATCTCCCTGAGGCAGGAGTTAAACAAGGATGCTCACCATCACCATTTCTGTTTAATATTGTAGTGGAAGTCTTAACGAGAGCACTAAAGGAAGAGAAGGAAATAAGAGATATCCAAATTGCCCAACTATTTATGCACATGATATGCTAGTATACTTAGAAAATGCTAACAATTGAAAAGAAAACTGTTGGGCATAGACCACCAGTTCAGCAAAGTGGCAGAATTCAAGAGCAACATACAAAAACAAGTTGGATTTCTCCACAGTAACAAACAATATAGAAAATCTGGTAGATAATGAACACTGGACTGGAACAGGTGAAGGGAAAGACTGAAACAATGTATGATTAGAAATTATATGCATGGCGATTAACAATCTGGAACAAGAAAAACTTTAGAAAGTGAATTGAAGGAGAAGGAAGACAGAGCAAGGGAGGAAAATGTGCATCAACATATAAATGAAAATGCAATCTTTCTCTAAACTTTAGTTAAAATAACAATAAATTTTTTTTAAATCCCACAATTTCAGAGTAAATATATTGTATATTTATTTATTTAGTTTTCCAATTAATCTCCAGACAAATTTTTGGGTTTAACATTACAATTGAAATTTTAAAATCTTGATGTCACATACATTCATAATTCTTATACGCATTCTTTCTTTTTATTCATTTGTTGATTATTAAAATAATTTTCATTGGAATATGGCCTTGAGATATCTACCAAGTAAGAAAGACATGGTTCCTTTTCTCTGAGGGAATAGTTGAAAAAGGGAATTAGAAGATAGTGAGAAAAGCGGCAGAGATTGAGAAAATATTTGTTGTGACACTGCTAAGAAAGACTCCTGCAACTTGGAGACATAGGTGCATGGAGATACATGGAAAGAGAAGAGATAGAGGCTGACTGATTTTTGGAGCTACAAGTCAAGGAATGAAGAAATTTCAGGCGTATAGGCATTAATGTTACAGATTCAGAGGGAAAAGAGCTCAAAACATGAGAAGACCTCCAAACAATTGAAAGTCAACAAACACATATTTAAAATAATGTAACTGACTTTTATTCAAGAACAAATTTTCACAAAATTCTCCAGGACATTTAATTTAACTTTTACACTATTCTGAGGGTAAAAGTTTCTGAGACGTTTTTATTGAAAAGCAACTATGAAATTGATTTTTCTTTCTTTTTTTTTTAAGCTTTTAATGAAAGTTTATAAAAAAAACTTGGGTTTCCATTCATTCATTGTTGCCCATTTTCCCTTTTGCCCCTCTATCCTCCCAGTTTGCTTTTTTATTTGGAAAAAATGTTCTTTCATTGTTATACAATCTTCCTCCACCCCTGCCCCCACCAGGCACTTTTCTATGAAACTCTTATTCTGGACTCTTGTCATGTCGATAATACCTAATCATATATTCCTTTTATACAGTTCTCTCACTCGTCTGTTTCAATACAGTGTGCATTAGTTATTCCCTTTTTTCTTAGTTTTCCCCCAACTCCCATATCAGTCCCATTCTATAACCATGGCATTATGCAGTAATTGTCTTTTTGTAACCGAGATATTTCACTCAGCATAATGTCCTCCCTGGTCACCATTTTGTATAATATTTCATGAGTTCTTTGTTTTTCAGTGCTGCATAATATTCCTTTGTGTGAATATACCAAAGCTTCTCTATCGATTAGTTTGTTGATGGGCACTTGTTTCCAATTCTTTGCTATTGTGAACATAGCCACAATAACCGTGGGTGTGTATATATCTGCTGGGGTGGCGGTTATGGTAGTTATAGTTGCTTTAGGGTATATTCCCAGTAGTGGAATTGCTGGGTCAAATGGTATTTCTATTTGCAACATTTTAAGAAAACACCATACTGCCTTCCCTAGTGGTTGCATCATTTTACACTCCTAACAACATTGAATAAGTGTTCCAGTTTCTCCACAACCTCACCAGCATTTAATGTTTGCTGCTCTGTTAAATTTTGCTATTTTTACTGGGTTGAGATGATATCTCGTTGTTGTTTTGATTTGCATCTCTCCTAGAGTTAGGTATTTTGAACATTTCTTCATGAGCTTGTTGGCTATCTGAATGTCTGCTTTGGTGAAGTGTCTGTCATATCCTGTAACCATTTTGTAATTGGGCTGATAGATAATTAGCAATTATATCAAGATTTCAAAAGTATTGTTAGGAATTAGTGATTTTTTATATTTAAAATATCATTAAAGATTAAATTTTGACTGTATATAGCTCATAAAACAATGAAAACTAGATAAAATACCCTTTAATATAGATTTTGTTCCATTTTTTGGTATTGAAAGTTCTCCAAGATCAGGTCCGTGGAGGTTGCAAAGGGTAAAGCTACTGTAAATGTTAAAAAATTACTGAGATGTTTCAGGTTAAATCACTGAAATGTATTTCAAAATGCTATGTTCTGGACATTGATTTACATTCTGTTGGTATAGTGCAAAGTGTACCAAGAGAGCTTACTTCAATATTTGATATGGTTTTCTTCATTTCTGATCAGAATAAGACTGGGTGTAAGAAGAGAATGACTAATCTTTTATTAGAGTTGTGTGATTTGGGGCCAGAGAACTTGTAAGTCTTAAAATATCTTTTTTTCTAGGAATTATGACAACAAAATACTTTTGTTTGTATCTGATCATTGAAGGTTAAATATAAGCATCTTATGCGTGTAAAAAATATTCATTGCACGATTACCAAAGTATGTCTTTACTTAAAGTATGTAAAGATGGATGTGTATTGGTTGTTATTTTTATGTGCAACCAAATCAGAGCTTACAAATAATTGACGTTCCTGGGGGTTTTGGGGTGCAGTGAATCACATGAGAGATGCCACTTCTTTTACCATAGACAAGCTGGTAGGTAGGAGATTGTCCATCCTTTTGACATAGAAAAACATGAGTTTGAACCACGTGTCTTTGAGGTTGCAGCACAGCTTCTTACCTCTAGGACCCTAGAGCTGTGTGTGTGTGTGCATTTAAAATGCAACATTCTAGTTAAAATTTGTTTCTAAATTTAAAAAAGTCCAATATTCATAAGAATAACTTTTGCACACTATTGTTATTATGTATCATCTAGTCCAGTATGATCCATAGAAACCCTGTGAACAACAGATCTGAATTCTGTGCTATTCTGTGCCAACTTCACAATCTCTGACATATTCAAGCCCATTGCTGGTAGTCAGTGTGTCAATACACTTGGCACAACTCCTTTGGCTATCCCTCCACCTTTCCAAGAATAACATTCTTCTCTAAGCAATAGCATCTCCTAGAATCATGCCCAAAATATGTGAGATGAAACATCATCATTCTTACTTCTAAGGAACACTCAGGCTACACTATCTCCAGGTAAAATCTATTTGGTAGTCCTTGAAATAGTCATTACTCTTCTCCAACATCACAGTTGAAAGTCATCAATCTTTCTGTCATCCATTGAAAAGACCATGGTCTGAATCAAGTACACCTTAGTCCTTGAACTAATGTATTGCTCTTCAGTAATTTAGAACACTTTCACAGTGCAATATGTCCCCTGGTCTCCTTACTATTAGAACCAAATGTATTGATTGTGAATCCAAGATGAAGTCATTGACAGTTTCAATCTTTTCTCCATCTATCATGATGTCTCCTACTACTCCAGTGGTGAGATTTTTTGTTTTCTTGATGCTGAATTGCAATTCCTGTTGAAGGCTGTAATGTTTGATCCTCTGCAGCAAGTGTTTCAAATACTCCTCCCTTTCAACTAGCATAATAGTCTCAACTGCACAGCAAAGGTTATAGATGAGTCTTCCTGTAACTCTGATGCTGTATTATACTTCATCAAACCCAGCTTCCCAAATAATTTGTTTAGCATTCAGATTGAATAGATATTGAGAAAATAGACAACCCTGACACACGCTTTCCTTAATTTTAAACCATGTAGTATTCTTTTGTTTTGTTCACACAACCATTTCTTGGTCTAAGTATAGATTTCACATGATCACAATTAAGTGTTCTGAGATTCCCATTTCCAATGTTAATTTGTAATGATTCACAAAATCAAATGCCTTTGCATAGTCAATAACTCATAAATAGATATTTTTCTGGTATTCCTCGCTTTCAACCACAAGTCATCTGACATCAACAATGATATCCATGGTGACATTGCCTCTTCTAAATCCAGCTTGAACTTCTGGCAATTTTTTATGTGCTGTTCAATATTTTGCTTGCCTGTGATTTTAATAATGTTGTTTGATAATTTTCACAATCTGTTGGATCACCTTTCATAGGAATGGAACAAATCTTTGAGTCATTCAGCCAGGCAGCTGTCTTCCAAGTTTCCTGGCAAAGCCTTGTGAGCACATCCCATCCAGGGCTGCATTTATCATTTGAAACATCTAAATTTAGATCTTATCATTTACTGGGGCCTTATTTTTTCCCCAATGCCTTCAGTGTAGCTTGAATTTCTTCCTTTCTTACAATGACTCTTGATCTTATGTTATTTCCTAAAATATTTCAGTGTTGACCAGTTATTTTTGGTATAGTGATTCTGTGTATTTCCCTCCACCTTCTTTTGATGCTTCCTGGTTCATTCAAGGGTTTGCCTGTAATATCTCTCAGTATTAAAACTTGAGGCTTGAACGTATTTTTCCATTTTCTTTCAGCTTGAGAAATGTCAGCTGAGTTTTTCCCTTTTTACTCTCCATTCTAGGTTTCTTCATAGTCAGATATAACTGTTTGCTTTGTCTTGTTGTGCTGTCCTTCGAAATCCTTTGTTCAGCTCTTTTACTTCAATTTCTTTTTTCTTTTGGCTTCTCAACACTCTACTGCAATTTTCAGGGTCTCTTCTGATATCTCTTTTGATTCTCCCGCCCCC
>NW_006399892.1:4565655-4567568 GCF_000299155.1 Elephantulus edwardii | reverse complement strand
CAATTTGAATTTTGTAAATAAACTATAAGAAAATTTAAAAATTTTTCTGTATATATGAATAATACTTTGAAACACAATGTAAATGAAAGATTCTAAAAACACAATGTACATGAATGAAAAACAATGTATATGAATGCTAGTATATAAACCAATAGAACAATTAATAAAAAAAGAAAATTCTCAAAAAAAAATCCAATGTGCATCCTTAAATCCATTCAAATGCAATCTCCTTAGAGTACTGGGTGGGACAAAATCCTTCCCCTTGACTAAGTGTCAACCCCTACTACTGGATTCTACGTTATTTTTAAACTTTTTATTAATATTTTAACAAAAGATTACAGAAAACTTGAATTTCTATTCACTCTTTATTGCCCATTTTCCTCTCTACCCCCTCCCCCGGTTTGCTTTTCTCTTTCAAAAGATTCTTTCGTTGTTGCATAATTTCATCCTTCCTGCTGCCCTCTAGGTCCAATTTAATATGCACCTCTTATTCTGACTGTTGTCATGCAGATTCTTCAGATTCTGCTTTTAACAAGCTTATTTCCAAGGTGAATCTTCCATTTTTGTATTCCAAATTAAGAATTGACCAAAGGTGGAATTACATGAATTTTAAATATACAAAACAACATCAGTGTTCATTTGTATTGTACATGTGTTGTGGGTTTTTTTATCCTCATCTATTTTAATGTTCTTAAATTGATTTGCCTATAGTCACCCTTATACATTACACTTTAAATCCTTTATGTCATCCCACAACTCATCTAGTCTTCAGTCATTGGTGTTCAAGGATTCAAATCTATTCTTAAGTTGATTTTTAAAATCAGTTCAGTTAGACTCAAGATTATATTTTGGTTTTCATGAACTTGTGTAATTGTCTTCAATCTAAATTTGAACTTGCATATGAGTAATTGATGGTCTGTTTTGCAGTTAGCACCTGTTTTTGACTGCTGGTATTTAACTTCTCCAGTGATTTCTTCCACAGGTGTAGTCACTCTGATTCATATGCAGTTCACCTGGTGAGGTCTACATGTAAAATTACTGTGGTTTAAGGTTGCATAGTGGAATGTATTTGGGGCAGTGGGAGGGATGTGGGGGGGGGGATGTGTACCAGGGAAGGAGTGTTTCTTTTACTTTTGAAAGAGAGGAGCGAACTTGGCGGGGGTGGGGGGGAGGGCTGAGCAGGGAGAGAAGTGCAGCAATGAATGAATGGAAATCCAAAATCTCTGTAAATGCTCATTAAAATTATTTTTTTAAAAAAAGAGTTATTTGGTATAAAAAAATCATTGAAGGAACAAAATATGATCATTCTATTTCTGACTTTTTTTTTTTCTGTCACCAGGCTTACACTCCCTAATTACCTTTCCTTCTTCATACTTCCAACTTTTGCATTCCAAACAAAAACTCTAGGAAGAGAAAATTTGTCAAGTATAGTCACTATGAAGTTTGCAAGGTCATGCTATTGTTGTTTTTGAGAGGGGCTGTCGAGATAAGTAACCTACAGCAAACCTGTTAACAATAGACCTGCACCCTGTCTTATTCTGCTATCATTGTGTTGAGTTCTTTTTGGTGTTGTTGCTAGTTACTTTGGACCATGGAGCTTTCTGCAGTATATCTGTAAGAAGGACATCTCTGACTCTCTCCTGCAGTGCTGTTCTTGTTTTTACAAACTCTTTTAGATTTTGCTTTTCTGGGAATATCTTGATCTGTCCTTCATATTTGATGGATAATTTTCCTGGGTACAGTATTCTTCTGGTATTCTCTGCTTTCAGCCAAGATCCATCCAACATCAGCAACAATATCCCTAGTACCACGACCCCTTCTAAACCGAGCCTGGACTTCCGGCAGTTCTCTGCTGATGTGCTGTTCTAATCGTTTTTGGATGATCTTCAGCAGAATCTTGCTTGCATGTGAAA
>NW_006399892.1:4560267-4565555 GCF_000299155.1 Elephantulus edwardii | reverse complement strand
AAGGAGCGCAGGGCTTGGACACTATCACCAAGAGGTGGGGGCGGGGCTTGGGCACTGTTGGGGGTTTATGTAGCAGCACCCTGTGTGTTGGGGGTCACACAGGTGCGGTCTGCAGGGGGGTTGCACAGTGGCGGGTAGTCTCCTCTGGGGTCTCACGGTCTTCGCTCCTCTGGAGTTCTGGTGGGTGGCTGGCTGTTGCTCATCCGGGGTCTCTTCCAGGCCCCTCTTGCGGTGGAGCCCCGTCTGGCGGTGGAGTTCTCCTGTCTGGCTGTTCCCAGATATTAAGCTGCCAAGTCCTCAGCAAATAAGACTTACTGCATCACTCTGCTTGCGCTGCCCCTGTCTTATTCTGTGCTATCCTTACAAACTCTGACGGAAATTTCTGGCCGCAATTATGAATATGTTCATAGCTCGGGGGGAAAACTTTTAAAAAAAGTTTAAATTTTTCATTACTAATTTTATAACTTTAGATAAAATTTCTACCAAAAATCATATACATAGAGAGAGGAGGGAAATGAAAAAGAATATGTCCTATGTCTTTCTCCCTTTTTCCTAAAAACGGAATTGAAATAAAATTTTGACAAGACTTACCAAAGCTGACTATTTTGGTTAAAATACATTTTTATTTTTTACTTGTTGTTGTTGTTATGTGCCATCGAGTTGCCTGCGACTCATAGCGACCCTATGTACAACAGCCCTAAACTCTGCTCTGTCCTGTGCCAATCGCACTGTCTCTGACACTCCCATCCCAATTATCCCAGTCACTGAATCAATCCACCTCATAGAGGGCCTTCCCCTCCTGCGCCGTCCCTCCATCCTCCCAAGTATGATGTCCCTCTCTAAGGACCGGTCTCTCCACATAACATGTCCACAGTATGTTAGATGGAGCCTCAGAATCCTTGCCTCCAAGGAGCCACCTGGTTTAATCCTTTCCAGGACGAATCTCTTTGTTTTCCCAGCAGTCCATAGTATTCTCAATACTCTTCTCCAGCACCACAGCTCAAAGGCATCAATTCTCCTTCTGTTCTATTCTGTTCTATTCTATTCTATTCTATTCTATTCTATTCTATTCTATTCTATTCTATTCTATTCTATTCTATTCTCATTGTCCAACTCTCTGGTGCATACTTAGAGAAATATAATTTCTGAGAGTTAGATCATCATTTTTTTTTTGAGGACTAATGCGGTTGGCGCAGGATAGAGCAGGGTTTAGGGCTGTTGTGCATAGGGGCGCTATGAGTCGGAAACGACTCGACGGCACATAACAACAACAACAATATATACAATATCAGATTTAAAAGCGATAGTAACAATTGCCTTGAGTAGAAATATGATGTTATTAATATCATAGCAAAACAAACACTAAAACAATTACTGAATGGTTGACCACGCTGGATTGCAGAGAGCAACAACCTTTCACAGAGTTTTTAGGTTGTTTTCTTTTGGAGGTAAATTGACAGTTTTTCTACTTACAGGTGACTTCAAGTCACCATCCTTTGCTTAATAGCAGAGTTCTTTTTTTCTTTTGGCTTGAATTGTTTTTTATTTACTCCATGCATTATTTACAAATGTTCAATATTTTGCTTGCATAATCCATATCAAATTCCTCGGAATGAAGGAGATGTTTTAAAAAGTTTATTTTATTAATTTTAATGAACATTTACAGAGATTTTGGATTTCCATTCATTCATTGTTGCACTTTTCTCCCTGCCCTCTCTCCCCCAACCCATCCCCCAGTTTTCTCTTCTTTTTGAAGAGTAAAAGAAAAATACCTTCATGGGTATACAATCCCCCAGCCCTCTCCCCCTCCCTGCCCTGAGCACACTCCACTATGCAACCTTCATTCTGGACTCTTGAATAGCAGAGTTTTTAAACATCTATGCTATGCTGCAACAAGCTGAAAATGAGGAATAAATGACTTTTGATTGATGAAAGAATTTAAAATGGTAAATTCATTTGTGAGCATAATTTAGAGAGAAAAAAAAACCTATCCAAATAGAACTTTGACAATGAGAGACATTTGCAAATGAAAGAAAATGGACAAGGATGAAAACTTCACCTATAGAAGGAAGCTGTTTATTTTCTATTTTTTGTTCCATTGATTTTGAAACATCTGTGTACATTTTTAGCTACTCCTTAAAAGTTCTTTTCACATTATCCCTTTCTTTCATCTGCACTAATAAGTTTACCAGTTCTTTAATGAGTCACTTACTAATATTTTCCTATAGTTTTTTCCCTTAGGTCTCATCACAGTGATTTTTCTTCAGATAACAAGTATTTATGCAGATAATATATTATTTTTTATAATTTTTTCATCTAAATAGCATTCAGTTTATTACAAATATTTAGTATTGGCTTCCCATATTCCCCCCTTTTGTTTTTATCATAATTATGTGATCATCTAGGTGAGCATAGATAATATATTCTAGATACATGCTTAGTCTCTTTTCTGAACTTGCATACTCAGTTTATTGGTAAATACTGAAAACATTTTGAAATCACCCCAAATCCAACATATTCTATTATTTTCCATTTCAATAAGATTGCTATCTTTCTAAATCCTGGAAACATCTTTTTACTTTTAACCCCTGAATTAAATCAATAATATTTATTAATTACTGTTCCTCTAATATGTGTATGAAAGATAGGAAAATGATCCACTAAATGGATTGACATAATGACTATGAAAATGGACCTGAGCATGACCAAAAATCATGAGGATGGTCCAAGGTAAGGCAAGGGTCAAGGTTCAGATCTGCTGTTCTCAGCGGTTCTAGGAACCATAGTTGACTCACGGCACTTAACAGCAACAACAACAACAACAAAGTATTTACACTCTGACTTTCCTGCTCTATTGAAATTATATGCTTTTTTTTTCTCTTGGACTTCTGTATTCACCTCGCCTATGTTCTAATTTTGCTCTTTCAATTTATTTCTCCTGGTGCACATTAAAAATAAGTGTAAAATGCAATCTGCTTCTTTTTCTTGCAGCAAAACATCACTAGCTTTTTGTTTGTTATCTCTCATACAACATTAAAGATCTTCATGAGTTGATCCTTATTTACAGACACAATATCATCTTCTATCTTATTTTTCTTCACTCTAAAACTCAATAAAAAAGAATTTCCATTTCTTCACATGGATAAATATTAGTCACTCCACAGCTCATTATTAAAAGTATAATTCCTCTCCTGCTGTCTTTTAAGTGCTCCAGAACATTGTTCTTAATGTGATATTTGTAATTATCAAACAATCTAGAAATTGCCTTGTAATTTCCTTGTTTAAAAACTGCTGTTCTTTGGGAAGGCAATAGTACTATATATTTTTTGTTTGTGTCCTACCTGTTTATTTATTTATTTTTTAAATTTGGAAATAACTATCTTTTTTCTTCTACTAGTTTATTTACAAAACTTAAATAGAAATTTGAACAAATTTTTTCAATTTTCCTCACCTCCCACCCATCAAATTGTATAACCCAATAATTAATACTCCCCTCCCCCTGCACATCAACATCCCTCTGCTTCCAACCTCTTCTACCCCTCCTGGACCCTTATACTTATTCTATAATAATGTTTTTATACACTATTTACCCTTATGGGACTGAGTTTACTCAGTATAATGCTTTCCAGCCCTATATAATTTTTATGATTGTATATCCAGCACCAAAATATTGTTCACAAACTTTACTGTTGCAGCTGAGTATTTTTATAAATAAAATTTATTACAATAAATCATGATCTCTAATCCATTACCATAGAACTAAGCTCAACAGCATATCTTCCTAATCCAAATGGAATATTTTATATAAATTATAGTTAATCATATAAAATAATACATAAATAGAAATTCACCTATCACATTTTCTAAACCTATATAAAGCTTTTACTGATTGGGGTTTTGTAGCCTCAGAATCACAATGGAGGGCCACCATGAGTCAGATTCAACTCAACAACGGTGGGCTTGGGTTTTGGTTTGCATATGAATAATTTCTTTTATAATCATTAGCAAAAAAGGTCTTGAAATCTATGAGGGAAAGAAAAATTTAAAAGCAATATATTAGAGGGGATTATGATTATCATAAGAGCCAGAAATGAAGGTTGCAGAGTGGAGTATACTCGGGGTTTGGGTGGGGTTGTGTGGGGGGGATTATATACCAATTAAGGAATATTTCTTTTACTTTTCAAAGAGAAGAGCGAACTGGGCGTGGGGTGGGGTGGGCGGCGAGAAAAGTGCAACAATGAATGAATGGAAATCCAAAATCTCTGTAAATGTCCATTGAAATTAATAAAAAAAAAAGGGGGGGGGAAGGTTTTTCCTAGAGAGATAGACAATGGTCCAAATGTTCAAATTAATATACCATATCATCATCCTCAAAGATTTTTCCTATAGAACAGAGATTGATGTTGGCCCAAATGTCCAAACTGAAGCACTGTGTCATCATCTCTAACATTAATTATTTCTCCTCTATTCACTTTCTTCATTGCAATGTATGTTTTGGGTGCACTGCAGTATATAATTTTAAAAACTATAGTCCACCTTATTAAAGTCATGGTATTAACACTTGATTCCTGTGCATCTGAAAGTTGGATGATAAATTAAAAAAAAACACCAAAGAAAATATAAATTTCTTTGAACTGTGATACTGGAAAAGAGTATTTCATTAGCATGGGCTGCCAAAAGAACAGATAAATCTGTTTTGGAAATAGTACAATGAAAGTGCTCCTTAGAGATAAGGATGGTGAAAGTTTGTCTCACTTTCTTTATAAAGGGTCAGCAAAAAAAAAAAAAAAGAAGACCCTTAAGGAGATGAACACACACCGTGACTACCTTAATGACCTTGAGTGGTGATAGTGACGATGAGGTAATAGTGGGCAAGGCTGAGATCTCTTGTTCACAGGGTCACTATGAGTTGTGGTTGACCCAACAGTACATAATAGCAACCACAAGACTGTCTAGTATAATTTTATTTAATGCTCACTTTGTCCTGTAAATATTTGTACATGAGGGCATAGATTTTTTTAAGATTAAGTAATTATCATGCCTAAACAACTTGTTTCAGGCTAGAATTAAGAGTATCTGCATGGCTTAAAATCTGGAGAACGACCATTTGGCCAACCGACTGGAAGAGATTAATATTTGTTGCTATCCCAAAGAAAGGTGACCCAACAGAATGTGGAAACTACAGAACAATCTCACCGATTTCACATGCAAGCAAGATTTTACTGAACATTATCCAAAAACAACTGGAACAGCACATCAACAGAGAACTACCAGAAGTCCAGGCTGGG
>NW_006399892.1:4540298-4558927 GCF_000299155.1 Elephantulus edwardii | reverse complement strand
AAAGTTTACAGAGTCTTAGGGTTTCCCGTCATTCATTGTTTCACATTCTCCCTGTCTACTCCTACCCCCAATTCACTCTTCTCTTTGAAAAGTAAAAGAAAAACTCTTTATTATTATGCAAGCTCTCTCCTCAAGTTCACTCCACTGTACAGCCTTCGTTCTGGACTCCTTTCATGACAGTAATACGCAATCATATACCCCATTCAAACAGTTCTCTCCCTCATCTGTTTCAATGCAGTATACACCATTCATCCGCTCCTTCTCTGTCTTCCCTCAATCCCAATGTCAGTCTTATTTTACTACCACCCCTGACCCATAGAACTGTGAGGGGGGGTAATTAATTCTTGCTTAAAGCCACTAAGTTTTAGATGTGCTGGAATACAGCAGTAAATAGTGCAAAGAGATGGAATAATGAACTACAGAATGACCAAAGTCTCTTCAAGCCTAACTCTGTTCTGCTTTACATTGTTCTTGTTTTAAGAAAGACTAAAAGATTTGGTTAAAACTCCACCAGGTTTTGCTTCTGTTAAAGAAAAAAAGTTTAAAAATTCTCTGATGATAGCACTTCTGTCAACACTCAGGGAATAGGCAAGGAGTTGCTTTTCTTCCTACACACTCATATGATTTCTTCTCCGTAGTGGAGTGGCATTTATATGTGCAGAGGCAACTGCTGCTCACAACCCCTAAAATTGTTAGTGTAGAATTGTTAAAGCTATCACTGATCTTGAGGTGGTTTTTTTCTTCTTTCCTTTTTTTTTTTTTTTACTGTCACCAACTTTTTAAAAAATCAATCTGTGACACATTGAGAAATGCTTCTAGGAAATAGCTTTACAACTCAAGAACAGCACTTCAGAGCTAAGTAATTTAATATTTCACAGAGAAATATACTGAATGCACCAATTTCTTCAAGGCTTTGGTTGGGCTCAAAGAAGTGACAATGTGTTATTCGATAATAGGACTTGAGCTTTCTCTACAATAGGCTTTTTATATTGGTGGCCCAGAAATCTTTGTGACAGTCATCTTAAAGAAGATTCACTAACTCTACCTTATTTGTTTGGTTGCATTTATTTTTTAAAAGCCTGTGCTGCTGTTACTTGAAGCTGGTTTCTAAAATAATTTTCCTTTCCATTTACTAGTATGGTCTTGCTTTTTAGAACTAGTTTACTTTCTCAAAAATGATTGTAGAATTTCTTACAAATTTGAGCTTCAGTTCAATTTCATATTCTAATATCAAACTTTTTCCTTTTTCTCCCCCACCCCCTCCTCCCAAAAGGACTACTTGACTTCCAAATCTTGCAGAGGAGAAATAATACTCTTACATTACGTTGATAAAATGTCATATATAGTAAAAGAATAAAAATAGTTCTGAGTTTCCCATAAATAAGTTTGAATCAGTATTAAAATATATGAATAGCTCTAGGCTTATGTATCATGACATAATATATTTTTTAACATATATAATAAGCTAATGACATTTATCCAAGAAATTAGAATAAAACATGGTACTATATTTGAGCCCTGAAATTTGAAGATATTGGAGGTGTAATTACTTTCCCTACAGAATTTAATTGTTGGTTTAGGAGTGTAATTGAACAATGGCAATGTGGAGACAGCTGAGTGGCTTCTACTAAATTCAGAAGGAGGAACCACTTCCATGAAGAGCATCCACCACAGGAAACTATTCCTATGATCAAAGCCATGTCTTCTCACACTCCTGCATCTACTTACTGGGTCCAAAATCCACTTCAGTGACCACATAGATTTCGCAGAGCCATGTTCATGGTTGTAGTATTTATAAAGGAACTGTAATTCAGGTTGGCAACTAAATACAAATTTTCAGTCTAGAAAGTTTATCAGCATCAAAATACAATCCCTCAATCCAAATACAATCCCTTAATCCAAATACAATCCCTCAATCCAAATACAATCCCTCAATCCAAATATAATCCCTCAATCCAAATAGTTTTCCAGTTAACAGCAAGATACAATCCCTGATGCAGGAATTGCTGGCTCAAAAGGACATTCACTGCTCTCTTTGCATCTTCTTCTGATTGTGAGATCTCCACTTTGTACTGCTGAATCAGCTCATTTTAATGGAAAGACTAGTCAATCCCCTGTGCATAGACTAACATGCCCTATTTGTATCAGGAAGATCTGAATCATACAGCTTTTGATGTGATTTGCAGGGCAGGCAGATTGGAAGCAGCTGGATCATATTAAAGACAATGGTCTGGGCAAGGCACATTTTTAGCAACAAACCCACTACACTGCAAGGAGTCATATTTAAAATAAAGTTGTGGCTGGTTAAGGGTCATAGCTATCTCTATGTTTCTATTGATATACAACTCACATACAACCAAAACCCAACAGATTAAATCCTAAACTATGTCATTATTGTTGTTTTTCAATGTCTAGTCAAGTACAACCCATCATGACCCTGTAAGCCTGTCCTATCTCGTGCCATCCTCATCATCTCTGACATACTTGAATCCATTGCTGCAATCATTGAGTCAATCCATTTTATTGAGGGGTTTCCTCTTTTTACTAATTTTCCCCCTTTTCAAGCCTTATGATCCTTTCCAAGGATTAGCCCCTCCTAGCAACATGTGCAAAGGATGTGAGATGAAGCTTTGTTATCTTTGTTTCTAAGCATGGTCTTGTAAATCATCAACAGGTGTTGGACTAAGATAAGAGAAAGATTGTGTTTAAACACACAGGAGCAGCAAAACCTGAGACAAGCAAGGCTTGTGGTGGCAAGACTGGTGAGAATGAGACTCTGATAGTGGAGAGACTGTGACATTGCTGTGGAGAACTGTCGTAGGGGTGATTATGGTTTCTTGTATTTGTGCTGGTCACGGTTAAAAGTTTTAGCTGTTGCATACTTGAAGGAGAAACTGACGTATAAGTTCTCTGTAACAAACATTGCTGGATGGTTTGTATTTGACCACTGAACTGAACCAGAGCTTGGACTAATGGAGGAATTGCGCATTGTATTTGGGCTAAAACCTGTATTTGAATTTGGTGTTATTCTTTGTCTTCCTCACTCTCTAACTTTCTTCCCTAATGAACCTCATTGTTAGGACCATAATTGTGAGTCTCTGGGTTAGCAACAAATAAAAGAACCCCTTTGCTACTATTATGGTTCTAGAGCCCTATGGGGATGGGCTATCTGCTTTATCCTCTGGGGCAATGAGAGGCTCTGCTATTTATACTCTCCCTGGCTTTTTCAGAGAGATGTTCTTGGCCTTGTGCTCCTATGTGTCATTTTTCCTTTATAGATATAAATTAATTTCATTTTGCCAATACCTAGTATGTCAATATTTATGTGTTCCATTTCTTCCTTATATTCCATGTTCGAATCACTAGTGTCTGTTTACAATTCTTCCTCCTCCTTTTTATTTTCAATACAAAGGCTCAGCCATATCTGATGGTTTAATCTAAGTGTACTCTGTGGTACATAAGGTTTTCAAAGGCCTGCTATTTCATAAGTAGATGACCAATTCTTCTCCCTGTTGTTATTGTTGTTGTTTACTGTTTATCCAAGGCTAACCTTCCAGCAGGTTTTTAGAGATAGTTAATTGCATGAGAGGAGATGGCCTGTCCTTCTCCCACCAAGAAGCTGGTGGATTTGAACCACATGCCTTTGGAATTGCAGCACAATTTCTTGCCACTAGGCCACCAGAGCTCCATCCTTCTCCTTAGTCTTTATTAATTTGAGTACTCAGCTTTAGGGAGCGCTGGTGGCCAATGGCAAGGAATCTGCACTGTAATCTCGAAGGCACATGGTTTGAGACCACCAGCTGCTCTGCAGGACATGGATGAGCAATATCCTCCCATGTGATCAACTGCCTCTGAAAATTCACTGAGGGTCAACTATGGGTCTGTTCTGACTCCAAGGTACACAAGAGCACAGCAACACTCAGCTTTGGAGCACTATTTGGAGATAAGCATTTTACACAGAAGAGCTGATGAGAGTATGTAGGTAACAGATCAGGTGTTGGTCCTGGGACCCACCCCTACAGAGCATGTGTTGTGTTCTCACCTTCATCCAACCCTGGCAGCATCCAGCTCAGTTCCCCCTCCTTTCCCCTCAGGCGTCTCCCATCTTCCACCCATAGCTAGCTCTGGTTTGATGGTTCAGTCCTCCCACCACCTCTGTCCTCTCATTTCCTCTCCACTTCCCTGCGATATTGGTTCTTCTGGCACAGGGACAGAGGATTTCTCATGGTGGGGCAGACTCCATGCGGTGGGGTGGGTGTTGACATTGAAGGGAACTCTGGTGATATAGCCTATAGGGAATTTTATTGCTAACTCAAAGATAATACTTCTCTGTTAGTTTGAATCCACCAGCAGCTCTGCAAGAGAAAGATGGTTAGTGTCCTCCTATGTGATTAATAACTTCCAAAATCCTGTGAAGGATCAGCTATGAGTCAATTCCAAATCAAAAGTAATGAATATATATCTATTTATGTCTCTCTATATCTATCCTCCTGGTCCAAGTATGCTCTTAAATGCTCTAAGACTTCCATTCTTCTCAATGTCTGCCACAACTTGTTATGATCCATATAGTCAAATGCCTTTGCATAGTCAATAAAGCATAAAAAAAAATCATTCTTCTGGTATTCCTTATTTTCAGCCAAGATCCATTTGACATCAACAATGATAGCCCTGGTGACAACCTCATCTAAATGCTTCTTGAAGTTATGGCAGTTCCATATTTATATTTGAATGATCTTCAGCAATAATTTGCTTGCATGTGACATTAATGATATTGTTTGATAGTTTTCACAATTTGTTGAATCACATTTCTTGGAAATGGGAATAGATATGGACCTCTTCCAACCCAATGGCCAGACAGCTGTTCTGCAAATTTTCTGGCATAGACAGTAAGCACATACAAGGTTGTGTCTCTTAATTAAATCAAGTCAATCAGTAGCCTATCAATTCCTTATTTTTTTGCTAATGCCTTCAATGCAGCATCCACTTCCTCCTTCATTACGATTGGCTCCCGTTCATATGACACTTCTTGAAATTTTTCAGTGTCAATCAATTATGTTTGGTACGGTGATTCTGTGCATCCCCATAGTTCAGGAGGCTGTTGAGTGAACAGCACGGGAATATTGTATAGCTCAAAATTAAGAAGGGAATGTATCGGAATTGTATTCTCTCTCCTACCTATTCAATCTGCATGTTGAGCAAATTATTTGAGAAGCTGGACTCTCTGAAGAGGAAAGTGGCAACAAAATCAGAAGAAGACTCATCAATAACCTGCATTATGCAGATGACACAACTTTGCTGAAAGTGAGGAGGTCTTCAAGCACTTGTTACAGAAGATCAAGGAATATAGTCTTTGATATAAGTTGTGTCTCAAAGGCAAGAAAGTAAAGATTCTTACCATTGGACCTATAGGCAATATTGTGATGGACGGAGAAGAGATTGAAACTGTTAACAACTTTGTGTAACTTGGATCTACAATTAACACCCTGAGTACCAGCAATCAAGAAATAAGCAGCATTGCACTGAGGAAGAATACAGCTAAGGATGTCTCCAAATTATTGAGGAGCAGTGGTGTCAGTTTGAGGGCATCTGATTCAGGCTATAGTCTTTTTAATCACTTGTCATGCATCTGAGAGTTGTACAATGAATAAGGATGACAGACTTCGAGCCATGATGTTGGAGAAGAGCACTGAACATCCATGGATGGTCAAAAGAATAAACAAATATGTTTTGGAAAGGTTGCAGCTGGAATGCTCGTTGGAGACAAGAGTCATGAGGCTTAACCTCACGTATTTTGGGTAAGTTGCTAGGAGAGGTTATTCACACAGAGGGACATGATGCTGGGAAAGGTGGAGGGTCAACAAAGGAGAGGAAGACCCACGACCAGGTGGATTGACGTGGTGACTGCTACAATGGATTCTAATGCTTCAGGAAATGTGAAAATGGCACAGGATAGGACAGGATTCAGATCTGTTGTTAATAGGGTCACTATGCATTTTACTTGACTCAATGGCCTCTAACAGCAACAACTAACAGCTCACTGTAGAATTAGGCAGTGATGCTGCTGCGTTATCATCCTCCTCCTCATTATCATCACCCTCGTCATTTCCCAGGGTATTTAACTCCTACACATACTTAAGACATACATTTTGATCATGTTAATATTTACTTCTATAAAGAAACCTTGACTGGCAGTTCATATAATACTCTTGGTATGTTTCAATTATTTTTTTGATCTGCTTAGTCGTATCTCAAAGAACAGAAACACTACTTGAAATATCAAAATTCCATTTTCAGCACATTAAACATTTTGCTGCTTTCTTTTACAAATTTTTTCCTAGTCTAATTTGAACTTACTCTGACTTCTCATTGTTATTAGGTGCCATCAAATCAAGTACAACTCATAGCAACCATATCTGAACTCTCCTATCATGTAACTACATCCTTATCAGTCTTAACACCTTTAAGTCTATTGCCATAGACACAGTATCAGTCCGTCTTGTTGAGAATTGTCCTCTTCTTTGCTGTTCTTCCAACTTTCTCAGCATGGAGACCTTTCCCAAGGAGAGGTCTATCTAGTAGGATCTATGCAGACAGATTTTAGACTATTATTATATACTGACTGTTATTATATATTGTTGAGTCAGAACCAACCCATAGTTGACCCACAAGTGGTTTTTCAGGGGTGGTTAATTGACTGGGAAGAGATTGCCCATCCTTCTGTTATGGACTAGCTGGTGGATTCGAACCCCGGGCCTTTGGAATTGCAACACATTTTCTAACCAAAGGCCAAAAGGCAGTCTTAGGTCCTGTTATGTGCAAAGCAATGGGGTTCCTGACTCTGACTTAGGAGAATAAAAGGTAAAACTCAGACTCTAGCTGTATGCAGAACCTGGTGTTTCCAACACAATTATGAGACTGAATGTCCTGCCTTAGAATCCTGATTGTTAATGAAGTCAGTGGAATTCTGAGAAAATGGATGTTACCAGCTCAAGGGTCTCAGATCCTGTCATGTGTGAAGTGATGGGGTTTCCAACTTGCTGGCTGAAGCTTACAAGGACCTGAAGTACTTGATGCACAAAGTCAAGGACTGTAGTCTTCAATATAGATTGAAACATCAGGAAGACAAAGATTTTTACCACTGGGCCAATTAGCAGCACCATGATTGATGGAGAAGAGATTGAGGTTGTTAACAGTCACAATTTGCTTGGCTGCACAATTAACACACTTAGCACCAGCAGTCAGGAAATAAAAAGATGAATTGCACTGGGAAAAATCTGCTTTCAGGGACCTTTTCAAAGTACTAAAAAGCAACAATGTGAGTCTAGAGACTAAGGTGTTCTTAATCCAGGCCATAGTATTTGCAATTACTTGCTTTTCATCAGAGAGCTGGATAATGATAAAGGATGATAGAAGAAGAATTGATGTCTTTGAGTTGTGGTGCTGGAGAAGAGTCTTAAACATACCATGGACTGCCAAGAAAACAAATAGGTCTATCTTGGAAAGGGTGAAACCAAGTTTCTCCCTGGAGGCTAAGATTTTGAAGCTTTCTCTTACATGCTTTGGGCATGTGGCCAGGAGGAGCAGGTCCTTAGAGAAGGACATTATACTTGGGAGGGTGGATGGACAGTGCAAGAGAGGAAGACCATAGACGAGATGGATTGACACAGTAACTAGGGTATTGGGTTTAGTTGTGTTGAGACTGACTCAGGACAGGGCAGGCTTTAGACCTGCTCTGCATAGGGTCTGTGAGTTGCAGGTGACTTGATGGTACATAACAATGACAAAAACAGCAACAATAACAAGCCAAAAGGATTTACATGCGTGATGAAAGAAAGAGTTTCCTAATTACTTTTTAAAAACTCAGCTAACATTTAGTCTTACTGTGGGTTATCTAAAAGAGTAGTGAAACATGTATAAAGGTTTATATAGGTAAATTAAGGTCAAGGAAATGGCTTGTATAATTGTTATGGCTCAATTGAATAAGCTCAACTCTGCCATTGAGTTAGAACAGACACATAGCTAGGCCTCTAGTGGGTTTTTGTGGCTGTAAACCTCCACTTCCTAAGCAACATGCCTCCAGAAACTCTATGAACTTTGATAAATGTTGATAGTTGTAGAGGTGCTTCAGGCCTTTTATTCATAGGGTTGCTATGAGCCATGCTCAACTCGATGGCAATCAACAACAACAAACATCACAGGAAGAGGTTGTCTAAATTTCTCCCACAGAACTGCTGCAGGATTCTTAACCAGAGATATGGCCTTTATATTATCAATTCAACTGTCTAACATGGGGAGTATGTGTAGGTCAAAGAGTTAAGGTTTGATGAGTCAAGTTTTACAAGGGCTGTGAGCTGAAAACCTGAAGTTCAGGTGACAGATAAGTTGAAAGTTTCTGCTGAATGATAAAGTTGCAGAGATTGGTGAATCCAAGGACTGTGGGATGTGAAACCAGCTAGAATCACTGCTAACCTATGCTACGGGGCAAGATCAGATGCATAGAAAATCTGTAAGATCAGATACAGAGTTTGCTTTGTCAGAATAGTCATTTATATTATAGATGTAGGCCTTACTCTCAAGGAAACTACTCTTCTAGCTATTTGGCTGTTTACACTTAGATGAAAAAATAGAGCAGTTTTTATAAATCCTACAAAAACGAGCTCTCAACCACTGTCAGCAGAACTGAGACAAGAATATGCTAGATTTTCTATACTTGCTGTAGTATAGATGCAAATGATCTTGAACATTGGCAGTGTACCAAGACCGTGTATTCACACAGATTAGTTTCTTCAGTAAATTATTTGTAGACAGTGAAATCTAAAAGCAAGTTGATATTTCAGTGGATGAGATGGTAGTTTGTTGAATAAAAGATGAGTAATTTGCACCTATCAGCTGCTTCATGATAGAAAGATGTAGCTAGCAGTCTACTTTTGTGAGGATGATGACTTTAATAAACCTATTGAGTCACTGAGAGTAGGTAACCTACCTATACCCATAGGTTTGGGTTTTGAGCATCTAAATTCCAAAATCAATCTCCATAATAGTCTATGTGTTTCCTACTGCCAAAGGGGCCCTTTAGAGTAGTGAGAGAAGATCTTCACCCTGAAACCCACAGCCTCCCTTTTCAGCAGGAAGTAACTAAGAGAATACGCCATCCCCTTTTCCTTATGAATCAGGGTGAAGTTTCTCTCAGGGAGGAGTGATAGGGAATGGCAAGGGACACACTGACAAGAGAGATTAATCAGAACTGGCTTTGACAAGCACTGTGGCAATTGGACAATTAAAAGACATTCGGGGGGGGAGAGAAGAACTAACTGGGGAGGAGGGTAGAGAAAACAGTGCAACAATGAATGAATGAGAAGCCAAAATCTCTGTAAGTGTTCATTAAAACTAATAAAATTTAATAATAAAAAAAGACAAAAAACAACAACTTATGTCTGCTTTATTTATCTCTTTTAATTTTAAACATTAGCCCAATTTTTCCATTCTTCTCAAAATAACCTATCAGTTATCTCATCCTTAGTTAATATGTTTGATTTTCCCACACTCTAACATGAGGTTGAAAAAAGAAAAAATACCAAAATGGCAATTAGTATTGAGAACTCTGTTCAATAACTGAATAACTTGCTGAATAACTGAATAACATTGGAAATGCACTAGACTTTCATCCTGTCATATAGATGTTTTCTTCTGGACATTTAATTCCCTGAGCACTCATTGTGGTTCACAAAGGTGAAACATTTATTATTTGAAAGGAGAATGGCAGTGTTTGTCAGTTCTTTTAAAACTGTGAGAAATAGCAGCTACTGTTTCATCCACTTGACTCTTGGTGCCACATGGGAAGGGTGAGGTGACAGAGCTTAAAGAGATGTTATCTTGTAACTTTTGTCTTCACTACATTCCTCAATTTCTTTGGGTTTTCCTCTTGTAACACAGAGAAGCAATTGTTTAAAAGTTATTCAATATTTTAAAAGAAATAATATTTTAGTGGGTTATGGAGAAAAGTACCGAATCAAACTTTACCCTATAATGTTGCATTGTTATTACATGCCATAAGTCACCGGCTACTCATAGAATAGCTCTTATAGAATAGAAGCCCCCTGTGACCTGAACCAGTCTCACTGACTCTGACACACCTATCCCCATTGCCCCAGTTACTGTATCAATCCATCTCATCCAGGGTCTCTCTCTCCAATGCTGTTCCTCCACCTTTCTGAGCATGATGTCCTTCTCCAAGGATTGGTCTCTCCAGGTCATATGCCCAAAGTATGTGAGACAGAACTTTAAAAGTCTTAACGTCCAAGGAGAAACTTGGTTTCACCCTCTCCAAGACAGATAGATAGGTTGAATTCAGTCCAGATGAACAACTTCTAAGCAGAAACTGTTGCTTTACTAAAATAAAAAAAAAAATCCAAAGAATAGGCAAAATAAGTATCATTTAGATAGTCTTTGCTATAATCCCTGATTACAATCTCATAGTTAGTAAAAAATGAAGTCATCATTTCAGTAACACTCTCTGAAAAAAAGGTTTCATTTTCAGAAGATTGTTTAGAACCATTCCTTCACTTGACTGTATACCTACTTAACAATGAAAATGGGTTTCTTCCTACTATTAACTTGTGTGACAATGAGAAACATGCATGAAATGGAATTTAACTCTGGACTTGTGAGCAGTACTCACTGGTTGAGATACTTTGACAACCTAGTTTACATAGTTTATTTTCTTTCTCAATCTTCATCCTTTAAGAAAGACCATCTAGCAAGTAGAGAAAACAACAACAAAATTTGTGACAATCAATTTGCATATGGTTTGTTTTCCAGAAAATGGATTTGATTTCTAGAGCATGTGTTCATATGTTTATTTCTCCAATAAGCACAATAACACTATTTTTCAGAAAGATGTCAGTTCCAGTGGCTACATTTGATTAACATTTTTTTTCTTCTTTTTGTGGATCTGTATAAGTCTGTTTACCTATATTCTTTCTGAAAATTTAGTCATCATTTGTTCCTTAATCATATTCAACTCTCCCATTTTCTGACAGCACCCTTTTTTTAGTCTTTGTTCATTTTCATACTGAATGTATTTCAAACTCTTCCTAATGCTTAATTACTTTGGTTATAGTAGTGAGTCCCGAATCTCTCTCAGTTCTGTTCTGTTTGAGGGAGTGAAGGTAGGGGAGATGCCTCAGATTCAAGAATAGTCTACAAAGACCCTTTTATTAAAATGTAATCAGGACACACAAAGACAAAGAAGTCTTGAGTGCGAGAAACCATCAGCATGCAAACTCATGATTCTGCAGACTAGCTGAATCACAACTTTGACTTTTACTGGTTAGATTTGGAGGCTAGATCACATTTAGTATGTGTTACAGTATGTTGCTGTTGCAGGTGATATTAACAAAGTGAATAAAATATCATAATTAGGATATGTATACAATTTCAGAATGAAAACGATGCAGGATTGATTCTGGAGTGTCTAATACTTGCCATATGTTGGTCAGAGTTAGAACTCAAAGGAAATGCCATAACATTAATGACAATCTGGGCAAACTTTTTTGTTGCTTTTGGGCAAGTCACAAGAGCAAATTGACCCTTCCTCTATTTGATGTCCTAGTAGAAAAGATGTTGTGTTGTCTTTTTGAAGGTAATTCACCAGTCATTTTATGGAAGAAATAGGGGCAATCTTTTCTTGTGTAATGCACAGCCTCTGGAAATACCCTCGAGGGTCAACTATGAGTGACTTCACAATCGATGGCACATAGCGAAAACAAGGCATGTGACAAGAACTCTAATAATCAGTTGCATTACTGACTAAAAAGCTTCACATCTCCAGCAGTTCATATTCACCATCAAATCAGCAGAAGAAAGATAGGCAGTCTACAGCTCTTGAGATTTACAACTTTGAGAACCTGATGGAAGGTGGTTATGAGTTCAAACATTAATGATGGAAGTTCTTGGTTGTTTTTTTAAATGTTGCAAATTGGTCTACTAACCAAAAGCCTATATGTGAGAAACATTGGCAGTCTCCTTATGTAAAGGCCTTGTAAGCCATGTAAATGATAGCTTTGAGCAGGGATTGATTTGATGGCCATGGATTTTTTGTTTGTTTGTTTGTTCTGGGGCTCAATTGATAAATACTAGACTGTTAAATCAAATTTCAGTCAAATCCACCAACTCCTTGTCAGGAGAGAGCTAGGTGTCTTACTCTAATAAAGATCTTTTTTTTTCTGGTTATGGAAGATGGAATCTTTTTTTTAAAATTAATTTTAATGAAAGTTTACAGAGACTTTGAATTTTCATTCATTCACTGCTGCACTTTTTTCCCTGCCCACCCCCTCCCTAATTCACTCCTCTCTTTGTAAAGTAAAAGAAAAATTCTTGCATTGTTTTATAATCCTTTCCCCCAAATCTACTCTACTATGCAGCCTTCATTCTAGACTCCTGTCATGACAATAATACCTAATCATATATCCATTATAAACAGTGGAAGACGGAATCTTATGGACTCTGAAATGGTAGTGTTTTTGAGACTGGTCCTGTGCTAGTAGGTTTATTTACAATTGACTCAAAAGTTGGTTTGCCTTATGAAATGTAAATACAATGAAAAATCTTTGTTTCTAAAAAAAACTGTAGTGAGGACCTTTCCTATGGATGTCCATTCTGAAGACTGAAAGAGTGCATTTTATAATCCATTGCTTTCCATTCACGTATACGATTAAAGCAGAGTAAGAGCCAGTCACTCTGGGAATGGACCAGCAAATCAAGTGAGAAGGGGCATCCAGGTCTACATTTGCCAAGGGTAGTCTGGTCCAAGTGCCTTGAGTTGGGTGGGTCCCGGTGTGGCTCAAGGGCAGCAGTGACCCTTCCTCAGAGTCTCAAGACTGAGGCCCAGAAGTAAGAGCAAAGCTGGCAGAACCACTTCCTCCGGTCCTGCAGGGTGGGCTCCCCAAGGGTCAGCCAGTTAGCCAACCCCCAGACTCACTGGGGACAGTGCTGGTTACAGGCAGGCTGTTGGGAGGGAAAGTCTGAGCTCGAGGCCTGCCTGGCTGCTCGGTCCATGTTCGCTCATCCTGCCTTCTGAATTTGAGAAACAATAGAACAACTTGATGGTGTTTCTGCCACATTTTACGTCTTTGTCCCTGTAAAGCATGAGCTATTTCAGTTAAATTAACCACAGAATCACAGAAAGTTCAGAAAGAATAGGGCGATGGCCCTTTGGCACCCTTGCGGTTAAACAAACAAACAAAAAAACCGTGCTCTATGCTCTAGGTTGTATTTTTGCATTTGTGTTTGCGTCCCGACACTGCGTTCCAGGGGGGCTGCCAAGAGGGCGAGCACGTGGCACCCTTCTTAAGGCTTGTTGGTTTCAGGGCTGTGCTTCCTCTGGACCCTGAGTGGGTTCTTCCACCTGTGACACACCGGTGACACGTCTGGGACACACAGCCTGGCCTCCAGAAGGCCACCCTTCCCCTTCAACCTCTCTCCTGACCTCGCCTACCACAACACCCCCCTTCTGTCTGTCAATGGCTTAGGAGGATTTCAGGGAAAATTTCTTATAAAATTGAGCACTCTTTTTCTCTTTTATAAAACCCAAGTTTTCTTAGGAAGAAGTCTTTCTCCACGGGTATATTTCCAGCACACAGTGTTCCATCTGTTGGTTCTGGAAAGGGCTTTTTCCATCAAGGAGGGACACGTTTCCTGGACTTCCTGGCCAGGTTACTGGAGGAGGGTAGGCGCAGTTTGGACAGGCCCCTGACCCAGATGGGGGTGATGCGGCCCTTTTTCCTTGGGTGGCAGGTGCTGGGAGGTTATCGCTTCCAGCGAGCAGGTGAGCCCCAGCAGCAGACAGCTGTGCGATTGGAGAGGCGGTCTCCTCAGGCCTCTAATAAAGATTTGTTGTTGTTGATTGCTGTCGAGTCAAGCACAACTTATAGGGACCCTATGAACAAAAGACCTGAAGCCTTTCTAGAACTATCGTTTCTCAAAGTTTATAGAGTTTCCAGAAGAATGTTGTTTATGAAGTTGATGCCACTCCTGCTTCCAAATCTGTCTTATACTGGGAGCTCCACCAAACACTGTCCACCATGGGTAACCGTTATGCCTTTTGACACCCCAGTGACACAAGCTTCAGCATCACAGCAACTCCAGGTTATCTCCGTACAGAATATTGACAGTAGAGAGCTATACCACATAGGAGAGTGTTTCTCCAAAATACAATAACAAACAACTTTTAATACAAAGGTCCTCCATGAGGTCTTGTTGACTCTAACCAAGAGGCTTAAATAAAAAAATAAAACAACCAACATAGTATGTTGTTGTTGTTATGTGACATGGAGTCACCTGCAACCCATAGCAACTCTATGCACAGCAGCTCTGAACCCCTTCCCTGTTCTGAGCCAGTCTCACCAATTCCAACATACCAACCCTCATTGCCCCAGATACTGTATCACTCTTAGGTGGAGTTTTCTTCTCCTGCACTATCCCTACACCCTTCCAAGCAAGATATCCTTCTCCAAGGACCAGTCTTTCCTGGTCATATTCCCAAAGTATATGAGATGGAACTTCAAAATCCTACCCTCCAAGGAGATACTTGGTTATGCCCTTTCCATGACAGATCTATTTGTTTTCTTGGCAGTCCATGATATGTTCAAGACTCTTATTCAACACCACGACTCAAAGACATTGATTTTTCTTCTATTATCCTTATTCATTGTCCAGCTCTCTGAAGCATAATAAGTAATTGCAAAGACCATGGCCTGGATTAGGTGCACCTTACTCTCTAGACTAACATTATTGCTCTTCAGCACTTTGGAGCGTTCCATGACAACAGATTTTCCCAATGGAAATTTTTAGTTTTTTTTCCTGACTGTTGATGTTAAGAATGTTGATTGTGGAGCCGAGGAAACTGCAGTTGCTAAACAATAGCAATCTCTTCTCTATCTATCATGGTGTTGCCAGTTGGTCAAGTGGTGAGAATATTTGTCTTCTTGATGTTGAACTTCAATTCATATTGACGTCTAAAGTCCTTGACCTTGGGCAGCAAGCACTTCAGGTCTTCTTTGGTTTCAACAAGCAAGTTTGTATCATCTGTATAATGTAGGTTGTTTCTGAGTATTCCTCCAATCTGATGCCAAACTCTTCCTCATAAAGCCCTGCTTTCCAAATGCACACAGATTGAAAGGATATGGGGACAGGATGCATCCCTGACACTCTTCTCCTGATTTTTAACCCTGCACTGTTTCCTTACTCTGTACTGATGACTGTTTCCTTGTCTAAGCATAGGTTGGCATTAGTACAATCAAGTATTCTGAGATTCCCATTTTTCTCAAGGTTAGTAATAATTTATTCACAGTCAAAAGCCTTTACATAGTCAATGAAATACAGAAATTCTTCTGGTACTCTCTGCTTTTTGTCAAGGTCCATCTGTCATTAAATAATATCTCTAATGCTATGGCCTCTTCTACCCCCAACTTGTATTTCTGGTAGTCCTCTGTTAATGTATTGTTCAATGTATTGTTCCAGTTGTTTCTGGATAATCTTCAGCAGGATTTTGCTAGTATATGATATTAGTGATATTGTTTGACAATTTCCATACTCACTCTGTCAGGTCACCTTTTGTTTTGGAATGGGAACAAATATAGATCTCTTCCAGACAGTTGGCCACATAGTCGTTCTCAAGATTTCTTGGCACAGTTTGATGAGCACATCCAGGGTAGCATATTTGTGTTGAAATACATCAATTGGTATTCCATCAATTCCTGGGGCTTTATTTTTTCTAATTCCTTCAGAGCAGCCTGAACTTCCTCCTTTATTATCATTGCCTCTTAATCATATATTGTTTCTTGAAAGTCTTCTGTGTCAGCCAATTCTTTTTGCTACAATGACTGAGTGTACTCAGACTTTTAAAGTCAGTGGAGAGTTATTATGAATAAGAATCCTATCAATAGCAGTGAGGTTGGTTTTTGGTTTGATTTGCCTGGCAGCTCTGATCTGCTTTTAACTCACTTTTCCTGAGGGTAAAACCACACGGCAAATTGTATATCAGTCAGATTGAAATACAATTATTTCAGAAACTCTTTTTGGAAATTGGAATTAAGTTAGAATTGTACAGATCTCAGTGTTCCACAAGTCATGCACCTCAGATTTTAGACACTAGTTCAATTTTCCTATGTAACACTTTATTTACAGCAAATCTCTGTATGTCACAGGATCATATGTACTAAATTTCCTGTTGTAAGCCTGAATTGTTGTTGTTGGCACTTAACAGCAACAACAAAAAATTGAATTATGCCATTTCCCCCCCAATTCTACTTAAAAGAATGTTGGTTTGGACAATTAGGTTGTTCACTGATGGAATATATAGGCTATTATGTTTGGCTACTAAGACTAGTGGTTATATTACCATGTAGGACAAAGGCGAGAAGATATACATACATACATGAAAAGGGAAAAACCCTTACCATGCCCTGACATGATGATTTTGAGGATTAGTCATACTGTGAGAACATTTCCTGTTCCAGTTACTTAGACATAGAGACATATGTGTATTGCAAGGCATTATCAGCAGAAGCTCTTGTTGTATTTCAAAAAAAGAAGTCTTTCCTAAAGGCTATTACTGCCCTTGGTGGTCTCTTGTGCTGCTCAGTGTTTATGTTCCCCAAGTAAAGCCATGTCTCTCCAAAGGAGAACAGGGACGATGGGGTGGGGGATTGAGAAGAGAGGAAATCACAAAAATAGCAGAAGTTAGTATGCAGAGAGGGGATGTGTGGAAATTAGGAAAGATCAAATGGGGACCTGAGAAAATTCAGTAATGGTAGGCATATATCAATAGTGATTAATTTTATAAACCACAATGTACTTGAGTGATTGTTTGAAACACAATCTGAATGAAGAAATGTGTGGCGATCAATGTACATAATGACACACAGTGCACATGAATTTCATATGCGAATCAACATAAAATTTTTAAAAAGTGGGGAAAAAATCCCATCAACAAACCAACCCAACAAACCCAAAAATCTTCACATGGTTTCATGATTGAAAAAGTCTCTGGTGGCCTAGTGGTAAGAAGCTTCTACACTGCAATCGCAACTGCACATAATTCAAATCCACCAGCTGCTCCAAGGGTAAGGAGGGACAATTTCTTCTAGAGAAATTTACTGTCTCTGAAAACTCATTCTAGGGTTAGCTATTAGTTGGTCAGAATTTATGGCACACAGCAAAAACAACAAAGACAAGGATGACTAAGAAAATAGATTTTATGTGTCTAACCTTGGAAGAGTTATTAATTTGCAACGTTGGATATTCTATAAATATATGGAAGGAGTTTTAAGAATAGAAATTCAACAATTGTTGTTATGTGCTGTCAAGTCACCTGTGACTCACAGCAACCCTATGTATAATAGCTCTGAACCTTGTCCTATCCTGAGCCAGTTTCAATGTCTCCAACGCAGAGAACAAGGAGACACTGCATGGTGCAAAATCGGAAAGGGTGTATATCCAGGGATATATTCTGTTTTCATACCTTTTCAATCTATATACAGAACAGATCATTCAGGAGGCTGGGCTCTATGAGGAGAAATGTGACATCAGAATTGGAGGCAGACTCATCAACAATCTGTGCTATGCATATGATACAACTCTGCTTGCTGGAACTGAAGAGGACCTGAAGTGCTTGCTGCAGAAAGTCAAGGACTTCGGCCTTCAATATGGATTGAAGCTCAACATCCAGAAAACAAAGACTCTCACCACTGGGCTGATTGGCAGCATTATGATAGATGATAAAGAAATTGGGATTGTTAAAAGCTTTAGCTTGCTTGGCTCTACAATGAACACTCTTGGTACCAGTAGCCAGGAAATAAAAAAGAAAAAAAATGCATTGGGAAAGTTGGCTATTAAGGACCTCTCCAGGGTACTGAAGAATGACGATGTCTGTCTGGAGACTAAAGTGTGCCTGATGCAGGCCATAGTCTTCACAACTGCTTACTATGCATCAGATAGCTGGACAATGCATTATTACTAGGTATTTTAAATATATGTTTGTGTCTTTCATATGCAAGGAGAGGAGGAGAATTGTAGAATAATAGAAAAGATGATTAAAATTATATACAAAGCTGTTTCTCTTAAAAAGTACATGAAATCAGTTTCTTCATGAAGTGCAAAGACTATAGCTATCAATATAGATTACATATCACTATGTAGAAACAAAGATCTTCACTACTAGACTAATAAGCAACATCATGATTGGCACAGAAAAAAATGAAATTATTAAAGATTTCTTTTACTTAAATGTACAATCAATGTTCATGGAAGGATCAGTAAAGAAACGAAATTATGTATTTACACTGGGCAAATCTACTGGCAAGTGTTTATAAAAAATACTAAAGAACAAGGTTCACTTTATATAAGATATGCTATTTTCTATTAATTTATGTGCATGTGAAAATTGGACAGTATATGTTGTTGTTGTTGTTATGTGCCGTCGAGTCTCCTGCGACTCATAGCGACCCTATGAACAACAGCCCTAAACTCCGCTCTGTCTTGTGCCAATCGCACTGTCTCTGACACTCCCATCCCAATTATCCCAGTCACTGAATCAATCCACCTCATAGAGGGCCTTCCTCTCCTGCGCT
>NW_006399892.1:4539705-4540198 GCF_000299155.1 Elephantulus edwardii | reverse complement strand
GTCCCACCACCCTCCCAAGCATGATGTCCCTCTCCAAGGACCGGTCTCTCCTCACAACATGTCCAAAGTATGTTAGACGGAGCCTCAGAATCCTTGCCTCCTAGGAGCCACCCGGTTTAACCCTTTCCAGGACAAATCTGTTTGTTTTCCTAGCGGTTTATGGTATTCTCAATACTCTTCTCCAGCTCTCAAATCAGGTAACATATGTTCTCCCAGAATTCCACCAGGCTTGGTTAACAGGGACTCAAAGTAAGACAAGGGATCCAACTCAACCAATAATTCAAGTAGGTAACACAAACATACCCGATATATAGAAGACATTTTACTCACCTGAGAAATTATCCTACTACGTCAGCAGGGTGCTGCAAATGGAAGGGCAGAGTTACTAAGTCACAAGACGACCCTATGCACAACAGCCCTAAACCCTGCTCTATCCTGCGCCAACCGCACTGCCTCTGACACACCCATCCCGATTACCCCAGTCATAGAATCA
>NW_006399892.1:4509273-4539605 GCF_000299155.1 Elephantulus edwardii | reverse complement strand
ACAAGCGATTGCAAATACCATGGCCTGTATCAGGCACACCTTAGTCTCCAGAGAGACACCGTTGCTCCTGAGTACTTTAGAGAGGTCCCTAATAGCAGACTTTCTGATTGCGATACACTTTTTGATTTCCTGACTGCTGGTGCCAAGAGTGTTGACCTTGGAGCCGAGCAAACAGAAGCTGTGAACAATCTCAATCTCTTCACCATCCATCCTGAAGAGATGACTAGGGTAGCTGGGCTTTATGAGGAGGAATGTGCACAGAAATGGATGAAGACTCAATAACAACCTGTGATACACAGGATTGTTTTTTGAAACTGAGTAGAATCTGAAGCACTTGCTGCAGAAAATCAAAGATTGTAGTCTTCAATATACATTGAAGATCAACATCAAGAAGACAAAGATTCTCACCACTAGGTCAATTGACAACACTGTGATAGATGTATAAGAGATTGAAGTTGTTGTTACAGCTTGCTTGGATCCAAATCAACACTTTTGGCCTCAGAGGTCAGGAAATCAAAAGACAAATTGCACCAGGAAAATCTTCTGTCAGGGATCTTTCCAGTGTGCTGAGAAGCAAGGACATCAGTCTAGAGACTAAGTTCACCTGATCTAGTCAATGGTCTTCACAATTACTTGCTATGCATCAGAGAGCTGGATAATGATTAAGGATTACAGAAGAATTGATGCCTTTGAGTTGTGGTTCTGGAAAAGAGTATTGAATATACCAGGGACCACCAAAAGAACAAATAGGTCTATGTTGGATAGAGTGAAACCAAGTTTCTCTTTGGAGGTAAGGACTTTGAAGCTCAGTTTCACATACTTTAGGACTCTGGTCAGGAGGGACCAATTTCTGAAGAGGGACTTCATGCTTGGAAGGTGGAAGGATAGCACAGGAAAGGAAGTCCCCAGATGACATGGATTGACACGGTAACTGGGGTAATGGAGGTAAGTGTGTCAGAGTCAACACAAGTAGCTCAAGTTTAGGCAGGTTTCAGAGTTGGTGTAAATAGGGTTGCTCTGAGTTATTGGGTTTTTTTTAAAAATATTTTTTTTTATTTGGAAAAACATATTGGGGGTAAAAGGAGGTGAGGGTTGGGGGCAGAAGGGTGAGGATGGTCCAGGATGCAGTTGCAGAGCTGCACAGTTTGGTCAGTGGGGGGAGCAGGTGAAGGAAATGATGAGGGTCCAGTGGGGACCAGATGCTACAGAGGAATGACAAGCATTTTCCAATAGTAATTAAACCAACTGTCTTATTGATTTGGGAACTGGATGCCGACTCTCTGGCTTCTTCATGCTGAACAGGGGTGTAGATATAAAGGGGGGAAGGGAGGACGTTTTATCACCTTACTGGTGGTCTTAGGTTACAGCTGTTTGCCTTCTTGCTCCTGAGGGCCATGACAGTTCGCTCCGAGCTGGAGGCCAAGCGCAGCCTGTCCTGGGCAGAAGGCCACGACGGCTCGCCCCGGGCAGAGGGCCGAGGGCAGCCCACCCCAGGCAGAGGGCAGCCCGCCACGGGCAGAGACCCGCGACGGCTCGCCCTGGGCAGGGGGCTGAGGGTAGCCTGCCCCGGGCAGAGGGCTGCAACGGCTCACCCCGGGCAGGGGGCCGAGGGCAGCCCGCCCTGGGCAGAGGGCCGTGACGGCTCACCTCAGGCAGGGGGCCCAGGGCAGCCCGCCCCGGGCAGGGGGCCGAGGGTAGCCCACCCCGGTCAGAGAGCCACAATGGCTGTAGTCGTCTTTTTTTAAAAAAGAAGAAGTGTGTGTGTGTGTTTGTGTGTGTGTGTGTGTGTGTGTGTACCATCAAGTTGGATCTGACTGGTACAGGAGACTGCCCCTCTTTCTCCAGCAGAGCATAAAGTAGAGTCTGGGTTCCCCCCCCCCCAGGTGCCTGTCGGGGCCTGGGTTTCAGCTGTCCACACCACAGCAGTGGGCAACGAGCTTAAAGCCCCTGATGGCTCTGGACGCTGACTCTCACCAGTAGCTATGGATGAAGTCACAGGCGATTTTCAGCCAGCGCCTGGGGTTGCTCTGAGTTGTAAGTAACTCACAAGCATATAACAACAATAATATGGACTTAGTGGCAGACGCTGTGCTGCAATCCTGAAGGTGTACTGTTCGAATCCACCAGCTGCGGAGCAGGAGAAGGATGGGAAATCTCCTCTTGGGTGATTAAGTGTCTCTGAAAACGCATTGGAAGATTAGCTATGGGTAAATTTCAACTAGATTGTATACAACAACAGTGATAATCTAAGCAGATATTGCTAAGTGCCTACACAAAATCCATCTTCTGTCCTATTTAGTAACAGAAATTTATTGTTTGGAATGACAATGTATACTACATGAGTTATGCCACTGGTACAACTTTGCTGAGACTGAGTAGGATCTGAAGAATTTGTTGTAGAAGGTCACAGAATATATTATTCAAAATGGTTTGAGGCTTCACATCAAGAAGACCAAGGTTTTTGCCACTAGACCAATTGGCAGCACCATGATGGATGGAGAAGAGATTGAGGATGTTAACAATTTCAGCTTGCTTGGCTCCACAATGAACACTCTTGGTTCTAACAGTCAGGAAATCAAAAGATGAATTATTGCATTGGGGAAGTCTGCTGTCAGAGACCTCTCCTGAGTGCTGAGGAGCAATGATATCAGTCTGGAGTCTAAGGTGTGCCTTATTCAGGCCATGTTCTTCTCAATCACATGCTATATAGCAGAGAGCTGGGTAATGGCTAATATCTACAGAAGAAGAATTGAAGCTTTTGAGTTGCGGCATTGAAGAAGCTTATTGAACGTATTACTGACCCCCAAGAGAACAAATATATCTGTCTTGGAGAAAGTGAAACCAAGTTTCTCCTTGAAAGCACAAATTTTGAAGCTCCATCTCATATGCTTCGGTCACTTGGCCAGGAGCAACCAGTCCTTGGAGACAAACATCATGCTTGGAAGGGTGGAGGCACAGGACAAGAAAAGTTGACCTCAGATGAAGTGGATTGTCACAATAACTGTGGCAATGGCATTAGGTGTATCACTCAGGGTCAGTGAGAGTGGCTGAGGAAAGGGTAGGAGTCAGAGCTGTTTACGAAGGCTTGCTATGAGCTGCAGTCTACTCTACAGCATATAACAATAACAGCTAATAATTTTTATTTGGGCTATGCTTGTGATGCAATATGACATATGAGAAATAAATGAAAGTTGGGGTTTTTTCCTTTATTTTTCAGGTACTCCAGGTAATAAAGCAGAAGCATTGTAGTAGAGTAAATAAAATTTTGAGTGATTATTTATTTAAAAATTAAATAATTTTCCAATTACAAGATTTCATAATTTGAGAGAAAGGTATGGATAAATAAAGAAGCAGATAAACTTATGCAAACTAGAGTCAAATGTAAAGTAACAGCAACATAGAATATTGTTGTTGTTAGGTTCCACTGAGTTGACAGAACTTTGTCCTCTTCTGTGCCATCATCTCAATCTCTGCCATCTTTAAGCAAATTATTGCAGTCACTGAGTCAATAATTCTTGTTGAAGATTTTTCTTTCTGTGGCTAACTCTCCACCTGTCTCAGTTTAAAGTCTCTGTCAAGGACTGGGCTTTTTTGACAGCATACCTAAAGTATGTGAAATGATTTTTAGACAAGAGTCCAGAATAAGAGTTGCATAGTAAAGTGGTCGAAGGGGGAAACTCTGTAAGAATGAAAGAACTTTTTTCCAAAGTAAAAAGTGAGCTGGGGGCGGGGGTGGGGTGAGAGGGGATAGGGAGAAAAATGTGCAACAATGAATGAATGGAAATCCAAGTTGTTTATAAACTTTCATTAAAATATAAAAACAGAATTTGGTTATGTGTTTGTTTACTAATTAAAGCTGCTCTACTGCTCTATGTCATACGCAGTTTTCCATTAAGAGCATCAATCCTCTATTCTGAACATTAGTTGAATAAATATATGTGGAAAAAGAAATTAACACTGCGCAGAGTATGTTTTTCCTTTTTTTACAACAAATATTGTCAAGGACTACGCAGTATTTGCACACAATGATGGAGGAGGGATATTGCTCGTACTTCTCAATATCAAATTTTGTTTTGTGTGGTTTAAACAATGAAGTATTTTTCAGCAATCTCTCAATTATTGTTCCATGAAGATTGCAATGTTAATCCCATAAACATATTTTTCCTTATGATTAATGTGCTATCCTGTGCATCATTTGAGTATCACCAGAAGCATTTGCCACAGGTACAGCAGCAAGGAAGATACTTTAACATATTCACATAATTTTCTAACACCTTCTAAAACCGTTTAAAAACAAATGGATTATGTCTATTGCTGGAATATATGCTTCATAGTGTCATATAAATTATATTCTTTACAAAAGACAAAACATTATTGCTGTGAACAAAACTACTTTTTTTTTAACCTAAATTAGATTTCTAAAAGGTCATGGCACCAGGGATATTATTGCTGATGTCAGATGGAGCCTCACTGAAATTAAATAATATCTGAAAAATATCTATTTATGCTTTATTGACTATGCACAAAAGGCAGAACGGATCATAAAAGCTATTGCAAACATTCAGAAGAATAGGAATTCCAGACCATTTAATTGTGCTCATATGAAACCTATACCTAGACCAGGAGGCTGTTGTGCAAATACAGCAAAGGAATACTACATACATGGTTCAGAATTAAGAAGAAAGTGTACCATGGTTTTATTCTCTCGTCATACCTACTCAGTCTATATACTGAACAATTATTTGTGAAGCTGGAATTTATGAAGAAAGATATGGCATCAGGATCAGAGGAAGACTTATCAGTAACCTGTATTATGCAGATGACACTATTTTGCTTGCTGAAAGTAAGGACGACTTGGAGTACTTGTTGCAGAAGGTCAAAAAATACAGTCTTCAATTTGGATTGCAGCTCAACATCAAAAACCCAAAAATTCTTACCAGTGGAATTTCCATCAAGTAGTGAATGACTCACAGTGACCCAATGAACAAAAGACCTGGACACTTGAATTACTTTCATTATTTCTTCATGTTCATAGAGTTTCCGGAGGCAAGCTGTTTTGGAACTGGATGCCACTTCTTCTTCCAAGCTTGTTTTAACTGGGGAGTTCCACCAAACACTGTCCACCATGGGTAACCATTATCACATTTGACACACCTGTGTCACAGTATTTAGCATTACAGCAACGACCAGTTATCTCTGTACAGCAAATGGTCAGACCAGTGCTATACCACTTAAAAGAATGTTCGATAGTTGAAGAAAAAATTCAAACTACCAACAACTTCATCTTATTTGGATCCATATAATCAACATTCTTGGTGCCAGAAGTCAGGAAACAAGGAAGCATATTGCACTGGAAAAGTGTGCAGTTAGGGACCTCTCTAAGTTGTTGAGGAGTAATGATGTCATTTTGAGGATTAAGGTGCATCTTATTCAGACCATTGTCTTTCCTATCACTTGCTATACAGCTGAGAGCTGAACAGTGAATAAAGGTGGCAGAAGTGTAGTGAACATCCTATGACCTGCCAAAACAACAAATAAGTCTTGGACAAAACGCATCCGAAGTGTTCTTCAAAGGCAAAGATGATGAGGCTTTGTCTCACATTCTTTGGGCATGCTACTAGGAGGGGCTCTTCCTTGGAGAGGAAAATTGTCCTTGGAAAGGCAGAGGATCAGTGAAGAAGAGTAAGACCTTCAATCAGATGAACTGACTGTCGCAATGGGCTCTAGCATGTCAGGAAGTGTGGTGATGGCACAGGATAGGACAGGATCCAGGTGTATTGTTCAAAGGGTCACTTTGGGTTATGTCTGATTCGACAGCACCTAACAACAACTAACAACAATGGTGCTGTTGAGCTACATTCAAATGTTTTGGGCTTTTTTTTGCAAAAATATATTTGAATACTAATAGTTTCATAAAATTTAGATGGCCTATGAAATTTTAATGTCTAACTATTCTTTTCTACATTAATGTACCATTTATATTTATAAATATAATGCATAAATTTACATACACTTTCTAATAGTGGTGTTTTTATTGCTTCCAAAGATGAAGAAATCATAAATTAATGTCTGTTGATAAACTGCATGTTATCACTAGTGTAAAATACAACCATATTTCATGATTTTAGGATCAGAATATAGAAATAAGAAATTGGAGCATAAAAACAAGATGAAAATGGAATAAAGAGCATGCAATGAAGAGTGGGGTTGAAGCTATCTTTGCCTTCTTGCAGAGAAACTGCTTCAGTTAGGGAAGCTGGTCATAGGCTCCTCTGCTGACCACCTAAGCCAGGAATAGTCTGTGGTGTAAATAAGCTGGCAAATACAGCCATAAGTGCACAACCAGGAGAGGATAGCATTGATGAACAGGATTGTAAGATGAGCAAGGGACATTAAGGATGGTCATATTTGACCTTTACCCACTTTACAAATGGGAATTGCCTTTATCACCAACATTAACAATGCAAAACTAGTTCCCACCATGTCAGTTATGTCTCCCACACTCCCACACTACTTTTTACCTGTTGTAGTACCAATCTTACTCTTTTACTGGGCCCAAAATCCAATGCAATAGTTTACAGACAACATGGAACCACATTGGGGAAGTCAAAGCTTATAATTCAGATTAGTTGGAAAATATAATCAGGACAGCTTGTGAAATGCGCTCACAGGTGCCCCAGCCTTGAGCCTCACAGTTTTGGGCTAGTGTTACAAAGTGCACATTCCTGCCAATTATATATTCTGCTCTCTTCTTCCACCCATCCCCCCAAGTGTTCAATAAATGTAGGCAAATGCTCTTCGCTCTGGTTCTGTGATTTAGCAGTTCCAAGATCCAATCTCATGTCAATTCTCTGGTTCCCAGCTATGGCTGCAATCCTACTTCTCCTGTAGACCTTAGTATGGCCGATAGAAGACTCTCTAGCTCGCAAGTACACACTACATTCTCTTGCTTCTTTTATATTGGTGGGGAAGATTCTCTAATTACGCTACTAGATCAGCACAATTTAGTAGCAAAACTAGCCAACCCCACTATGGATTAGAGAAAATAGCCAATGTGGACGGGCTAATAAACACTGTTCTAATATTCTCTCCCATCCACCTGGCAAAGTAAGTTAATGGATGTGGAAACCATTTTGGAAAAAAAAATCTTTAAAACCACAACCAGAAAAGGATAACATTGATGAATGGGACTTTCTAAAGATTAAGTACATTTGGGCATTAAAAACTTTTTCCAGCAGAGTGAAAAAAAACCAAAACCAAACCCTACAGACTAGGAAAAATTAAAAAGAAACAAACAAACAACACCTCAAAACAACCTGAAAAATGATATTTCAGATAAGGCTCTCATAATGAAAAATTACAAAATAGTGTAAGTCTTCCACAAGAAAATAAAGACAAATGACAAAATGTTTGAAAGACATGGAAAGACTTTTCACAGAGGAAAATATTAAGAAGGCTTACAGACACTGGAAGAAATGCTCAAAATCACTGACAACCAGAGATTGTTGTTGTTGTTATGTGTCATTGATTTGCCTGCTACCCATAGCTACTCTATGTACAACCATTCTGAACCTTGTCCTGCCCTGAGCCAGTCTCACTAGTTCCAACACAGCAACCTCCATTGCCTCAGTCACTGAATCAATCCATCTCATCCAGAGTCTTCTCCTTCTGTGCTGTCCCTCCACCCTTCTAAGCAGGATTTCTTTCTCCAAGGACTGGTCTTTCCTGGCAATGTTCCCAAAGTATGTGAGATACAGTTTAAAACATCCTAGCCTTCTAGGAGAAACTTGGTTTTATCCTCTTCCAGATGGACCTATTTGTTTTCTTGAAAGTCCACGGTATGTTCAAAATTCTTCTCCAGCACTACAATTAGAAGGCATTGATTCTTTTCCGTCATCCTTAGTCATTGTCCAACTCTTTGAAGCATAACACATAATTGTGAAGACCATGACATGTATTAGGCACACCTTACTCTCTAAAAAGACATCATTGCTTTTCAGTACTTTGGAAAGGTCCTTGACAATAGATATTCCCAATGTAATTAAGTGCTTTTTAAAAAATTAATTTTAATGAACATTTACAGAGATTTTGGATTTCCATTCATTCATTGCTGCACTTTTCTCCCTGCCTACCCCTCCGCTCGAGTTCGCTCCTCTCTTTGAAAAGAAAAAAGAAAATTCTTTCATTGATATACAAAGTCCCCATCTCCTTCCACCCCCTGCCCTGAGTAGACTTCACTATGCAACCTTAATTCTGGATTCCTGGGATAAACATAATACCCTTTCATATATCGCCTTTAATCTGTTCTTTCCCTCATCTGTTTCAATACAGTATACATAATTTACCAGTTTTTTCTCAGTCTTACCCCAACCCTGATGTCAGTCCCATTCTATAACAGTGGCACCATGCAGTATTTGTCCCTTTGTAACTGAGATTTCACTCAGCATAATGTCCTCCAGGGTCACCCATTTTGAATAATATTGCATGAGTTCCTTGTTTTTCAACGCAGCATAGTATTCCATTGTGTGACTATACCACAGCTTCTCTAGCCATTCATTTGTTGATGGGTACTTAGGTTGCTTCCAACTCTTTGCTATTGTAAACAAAGCAGTGATAAACATGGGCGTGCATATATCTGCTTGGATGGCAGTTATGGTCTCTCTGGGGTGTATTCCCAGTAATGGGATTGCAGGGTCAAATGATATCTCCATTTGCAACTTTTTTGAGAAAGTGCCATACCGCTTTCCACAATGGTTGCACCATTTTACATTTCCACCAACAGTGAATAAGAGTTTTGGTTTCTTCACAACCTTACCAGCATTTGTTGCTTGCTGTTCTATTAAGTTTTGCAATTCTGACTGGGGTGAGATGATATCGCATAGTTGTTTTGATTTGCATCTCTCTTAGAGCTAGGGGTTTCAAACATTCCTTCATGTGCTGGTTGGCCATCTGAATGTCTTTTTTTGTGAAGTGTCTGTTCATATCCTGTGCCCATTTTTCAATTGGATTATTTACCTTTATCTTATTGTGGTGCTCAAGTATTTTATGAATTCTAGATATAAGTCCCTTATCTGACATGTAATGACCAAATACTTCTTCCCAGTCTGTGGTTTCCCTTTTACCCTATTGGAGAAGTTTTTGTTAATTAGGCTTTTGATTTCCTGATTGCTGGTGTTAAGAGTGTTGATTGAAGAGCTGAGCAAGCTGTAATTGTTAACCTCAGTCTCTTCTCCATCTAATCATGGTGCTGCCAATTTGCCCAGGGTGGGGGTGGGGGGAGATTATTTGTCCTCTTGATGTCAAGCTTCAATTGAAGACTATAGTCCTTTACTTTATGCACCATGTATTTCAGATCTTCAATTTCAGCAAGCAGGGTTGTGTCATCTGCATAATGTAGGTTGTTGATGAATCTACCACCAATCCTGATGCCACATTCCTCCTCATAAATCCCTGCTCCCCAAATGATGTTTTCTGCATATAGATTGAAAAGGTACATACAAATAAAAATTCATTATAATAGCAGTAGAAATATTTAGCAGAACAGATAACAGTAATTGTTAGAGAGGGTGTAGAAAGATTGGAACCCTCATACACAGTTGATGGGATTGTAAAATGGTACAACCAATCTAGAAGTTGTCTGATATTCCTCAGAAAGCTGAAATTGAAATTCCAGACGACCCAGCTAGTCCACTTTTAGGACTATATCCTGAGGAAAATAAAACTCAGACACAGAGATTTGTACACCTATGTTCTTAACAGCATTAGTCACAATAGCAAGAAAATGGAAACAGCCAAATTCCCATCAACAAATGAATGGAATAAGAAATTATGGTACATTCACAGTGGAATACTGTACACTACTCACGAGCAATGGAGTTGTAAAATACAATTTAACACTGGACAGTCTAGAGAATATTATACTAAGTGAATTAACTAAGTTTCGTAAGGGAAAATACAGCATGAGACTGCTGTTATTATATGCTGTCAAGTCACTTATGACTCATAGTGAACCTGTGTACAACAACTCTGAACCCTGCACTATACTGAGCCAATCTTATTGTCTCTGACACACTTAGTCCCATTATCCCAGTCTCTGAGTCAATCCATCTCATCAAGGGTCTTCCCCTCCTGAGATATCCCTCCACCCTCCCAAGCATGATGTCCCTTTCCAAGGAATGGTCCCTCCTTGCAACATGTCCGAAGTATGTTAGATGGAGTTTCAGAATTCTTGTCTACAAGGAGCAGCCTGGTTTCACCCTCTCTAGGTCAAACCTACTTATTCTCCTAGCAGTCCATTATATATTAAACATTCTTTACCAGCACCACAGCTCAAAGGCATCAATTCTCCTTCTATCATGCCTAGTCATTGTCCAGCTTTCTGATTCATAGCAAGTAATTGTGAAGATTATGGCCTGGATCAGGAGCACCTTAGTCTCCAGAGTGATGTTGTTGCTCTTTAGTACTCTGGAGAGGTCCCTGACAGCACAATTTTCCAATGCAATTCCTCTTTTGATTTCGTGGCTGCTTGTACCTAGGGTGTTGATTGTGGGACCAAACAAATTAAAGTTTTTTGTTATCAATCTCAGTCTCTTCATCTCTCATAATGCTGCCAATCAGCCCATTGGTGAAAAATCTTTATTTTCTTGATGTTGTGCTTCAATTCACATTTAAGGCTGAAGTCCGTAACATTTGAAGCCAGCATTTCAGGTCCTCCTCAGTGTCAGCAAGTATGGTTGCGTCATCTGCATAATGTATGTTGTTGATGAGTCTTCCTCCAATCCTGATGCCTCTCAGAGAGCCCAGACTCCTGGATGATCTGTTCTTCATATAGATTGAAAAGGTATGGAGATAGGCCACACCCTTGACATACCCCTTTCCTGATTTTGAACCATATAGTGTTTCCTTGCTCTCTTCTGATGGCTGTCTCCTGGTCCAAGTATAGTTTTCACATACGCACAATCAAATGTTGTGTAAAAATAAAAGGGAAATAAGTAATACGTGTATAACTGTCCAAAAGGGGCAGGCCACGGAACTAGGTGAATAGTGGGAGAAGGATGGAGGTCACCAGATGACAGAGACAGTGAGTACAGGGAAGGGATGAACGATTAGGACAAATCCAATGGAGACCTGAAAAGAGTGGATATAGATCAATGGTGATTAATTTTATTAAACACGATAGAAACAATTGTATGAAACACAATATGAATGAAGGAATATATGAAATACAATGTACATGAATAAAAAAATAATGCATGCAAATTTGGTATACACACCAGTATAAAATAAAAAGAAACAAAGCAAAAGGGGAAAAAAGAGAAAATTCATTTTTTGAAACAAATTACTTATATATTTAATAGACCAAGCTTAATAGTGATTCAGGCTATGCTAATTTTAATCATTTACTGTACATCTCATAGCTGAACCCATGTAAAGTTGTCTTTTGTGTCTTTTAGAAAAGGTATTTGCAATGAATAAGTCATTGCAAATTCAAAATTAATTCTATCTTCAGCCTCATTGTCACTAAACCCTTATTTTCCAACTATTGTTCCTTCTTCACTGTTGCCTACTTTTGCATCCCAGTCACTAATTATCATTTATGCATGCTGATTTCATGTTAAGTCAATTTCATACTACGAAGTTTGGTAAAAATTCTTAATTTCTTCCTCTTTTGCTCTAGATGTACAATACATTTGAATAATAGTCATATTAATTGGTCTACTTTATATGTGTATGGTTATTATCCCATCACTCACCACATTACATTTAAGTATAAAACTTGAAATTGATCTTTTACTGTGAGTGCAACACTTTTCCTGCTCTGTTTTTCATTCCCAACACAATATGTTAAATGACTGCCTGATTCAAAGTGGTCAGAGTGGGTCCATCGCACAGCACTAATGCCTAGTATGTAGATATTCATTTGAACAAAAGACAACTTTACATGGGGATTTCACCTGACTGGCTGCATAGGAATCAGATCGATGACGTTTGTGGCAGAAATTATTGGAGGAACTCAGTATCAGCAGTCAAAACTAGGCCAGGGGAAAACAGTGGGTCAGATCATCAATTACTAATATGTAAGTTCAAATTGAGGTTGAAGAAAATGAACGTAAGTCCACAGGAACCAAGATAACGATATTGAATCAATTTGATCTGAATTTCATAATCATTTTAAGAATAGTTTTGAGGCATTGAACACCAATGATAGAAGACCAGATGAATTGTGGGATGATATCAGGGATATTATCCATGAAGAAAGAAAAAGGTCATTACAAAACAGAAGAGAAAGAAAAAATTGAAACGGATGTCAGAAGAGACTCTAAAGATTTCACTGGAGCTTTGAAAAGCCAAATCTAAAGGAAAACATGTCAAATTCAAAGAACTGAAGAGATGATTTCAAAGGCATTTCAGGAGAACAAAGGAAAGTATTATGGATTATTCAGAGAACTGGAGTTGGAGGTTAAAAAAGGGAATAACTTGCTCTGCATTTCTGTAGCTGAAAGAACGGAAAAACACATTTAAGCCTCATTTCAAAATGCAGAAAGATGCTCTGGGTAATATATTGAATGGCCCCAAAAGCATCAAAAGAAGATGGAGGGCATATACGGAGTCTTTGAACCACAAAGATTTATTGATACTGAAAAATTTCAGGAAGTACTATATGAACAGGAGCTAATGGTAATGAAAGAGGAAGTGGAAGCTGCATTGAAGGCATTGGCAAAAAATAAGGCTCCAGGAATCTCTGTGATGCCAATTTACTTGTTTCAATTAACAGATGCAGCCTTAGAGGCACTCACCAGTTTGTCAGGAAATGTTAAGGATGGCTGTCTGACCATCGGATTGAAAGAGGTCCATATTTGTTCCCGTTCCCAAGATGGGTGATCCAACTGAATCTGGAATTTATAGAACAATATTATCGATATCACATGCAAGCAAATACTGCTGAAGATCAGATTTGCCAGAAGTTCAGGTGGGATTTAGAAGAGGCTGTGTTAGCAGGGATATCATTGCTGATGTCAGATGAATCCTGGCTGAAAGTAAGGAATACCAGAAGAATGCCTATATGTGCTTTATTAACTATGCAATGGCATTTGACAGTGTGAATCATGACAAGTTGTGACAGATATTGAGAAGAATGGGAATCCCAGAGCAGTTGATTATGCTCATGAGGAACCTTTACCTGGAGCAGAAGGCTGTTGAGTTAATGGATCAGGGGAGCACTGCATGGTTTGGAATTGGAAAGGGAGTGCATCAGGGTGGTATTCTGTCTCCATACCTATTCAACCTATATGCTGAACAAAGTATTGGAGAAGTTGGACTCTATGAAGAGGAATATGGCATCAGGACTGGAGGGAGATTCATCAATAACCTATGTTATGCAAATGACAAAACTTTACTTGCTGACTGTAAGGACTTGAAGCATTTGTTGCATAAAATCAGGGAATGCAGGCTTCAGTATGGATTGTATCTAAGTATCAAGAAAACAAAGATTCTTACCACTGGAACATTAGGCAGTGTCATGATGGATGAAGTGGAGATTGAAACGTCAATTGCTTCATCTTGCTTGGATCCATGATTAACACCCTGGGTACTAGCAATCAGGAAATAAGGAGATGCATTGCACTGGGAAAATCTGCAGTTAGGGACCTTTCCAAATTATTGTGCAGCAGTGATGGTGATGTCAGTTTGAGAATTAAAGTGTCTCTGAGTCATTCCATAGTCTTTCTGATTACTAGCTATGCATCTGAGACCTAGACAATGAGTAAGGATGACAGAAAATGAATTGATGCCTTTGAGTTATGGTGTTGGAGAAGAGCACTGAACTGCAACATCCATGGGATGACCAAGAAAACAAGCAGATATATCTTGGAGATGGTGCAAACAGAGAGCTCTTTGGAGGCAAGAATGATGAGGCTTCACCTCACATACTTTGGACATGTTGCCAGGAGGTACTATACTTGAAAAAGGACATGATATTGGGAGGAGTGAGGGTTGGCGAAGGCAAGGAAGACCTCAACCAGGTGAGTTGACATGATGACTTCTGCAATGGGCTGTTGTGTGTCAGGAAGTGTGAGGATGGCACAGGATAGGACTGAGTTCAGATCTTTTGTTCATAGGGTCTCTATGAGTTGTACTTGACTTGATGGTACCTAACAATAACAACAACAACATCAATAGCTGAACAATGAGTGAGAATGACAGAAGAATTGATGCCTTTTAATAGTGTTACAGAAGAGTACTAAATGTCCCACGAATTGTCACAAGATGAAGTAGACATGTCTTGGGAAAAGTGCAACCATAGTGCCCTTCCCTAAAGATAAGGATGATGAAGCTTTGGTTCATATTTTGGGTGTGTTGCTAAGAGGGATATAATGCTTGGAAAGATGACAATTGGGTAAGAGAGAGGACTTCTATTGAGTTTGTTTGACATACTGACTTCAGCTATGGGCTCAAGTATATTAGAGATGAGAAAGATGGCACAAAATAGGATATGATTCAGAACTCTTATTCATAGAGCTATGAGTTGTACTTGACTCAATGGCATCTAACAACAACAAAACTTGATAACATTTTGCCAGAATTATTTTTAAAATTTTTCATTGCTTATATGTGTAACTGAGTGAAGAATGCCCAAATTCTACTATTATGACAAATGTGCAAATTTACCCTTGTAGTTTTTTAAAATTTACCTTGATATGTTTTTGGTTTTTATTATGAAGTTTTTAGAGTTTTAAAATGGTTCTATAAAAAATAATTGATGTTTTAAATTATGGTCTTGTTGAAGAGTATCAAATATAGTATCACCTACCAAAATAACAAATCTCGCTTGGAAGAAAGAAGTTCAGCCAGTGTTCTTAGAGGCAAGGATAGTGAAATTATCTCAAATGCTGTAGGGAGGTTATCAAAATGGTCAGACATCTTTGGAATAAGATATGATACTTCCGAAGAATTAGTCCATAGAAAATAGAGATTTAATGAAGGAAAAGAAGTGGTGGGGTGGTTTGACCTGGTGATTGCAGCAATAGGTTTTTTAAAAAATGCAGATAATGAGGATAGCACAGAATCAGGCAAGGATATAATTTGTTCTACATAGTGTTCCTATGAATGAAAGTTGACTACCCTGAAACTACAACAGCAATAAAAATAACAACAATAATGATTGGAACCTTTTCAGTCTCAATTACTAACACAGACTATTAATAATAAATTTAATATAATTAATATTTTTCTGCTTAATTTTTACTCTGCTCTCTGAAAGCAATATTACTACAGTGATTTTTTATACATTTCTTTTCACATGTATAAATCACTTCAAGATTTCTATGAAAGTACTGAAATTAAAACAAATTAAAAAATATGAACTAATATTTTGATAGTTTTATATAAATATCAATTAATAACTGGTTGTGTTTTCCCACATTATGCCAGGGTTCTCCATATTTCTATCTGGTTGTTATGCTAATCCAACTTCCCTGCCACCCACTTTCAGATTTTAATATATGCTTCAAGATTAATATTGACCATTTGATTTCATATGAATAAAAAGAACATCTTTTCTTTCCCTAATTTGACTATGCAGATCACAACAAACTGTGGCTAATTCTGAGAAGAATTGGAATTTGAATATTTGATTGTGCTTATGCAAGACCTATACTTGGACCAGAAGACACTTGTTAGAACAGAGCAAGGAAACACTGCATGGTTCAAAATAGGGAAGGGGGTATGCCAGGGATGTGCACTATCTCTATATATTTTGCAATCTATATGCAGAACAGATCATCTGGGTGGCTGGGCTCTGAGGAGAAATGTGGCTTCAGGATTGGAGGAAGACTCATCAACAGCCTCAATAATGCAATTGACACAACCTTGCTTGCTGAAAATGAGGAGGAGCTGAAGCACTTGCTGAAGAAGGTCAAGAACTGCAGCTTTCAATATGGATTGAATCTCAACATCAAGAACCACAGATTCTCACCACTGTGCTGACTGGTATCATTATGACAGACAGTGAATATATTGAGATATTTAACAGCTTTAGTTTGCTTGGCTCCACAAAAGACAAATTGCATTGGGAAAGTCAGCTGTCAGGGACATCTTCAGAGTACTGAAGAGCAATGATGTCAGCCTGGAGACTAAGGTGCACCTGATGCACACCATGGTCTTCGCAGTTATGTACTATGCAATAAGAAATCTGACAATGAGTAGGGATGATAGAAGGAGAAACGATGCCTTTGAGCTGTGGTGCTGAAGAGTGTTGAGGGTACCATGGACTGCTAGGAACACAGATTCATCCTTGAGAGGGTGAAACCAGGCTGCTCTTTGGAGATAAGGATTCTGAAGCTCCATCTGACATACTTTGGCCATGTTGCAAGGAGGGACCAGTCCTTGGAAAGGGATGTCATGCTTGGGAAGGTGGAGAGACAGCACAGGAGAAGAAGACCTCAATAAGATGGGTTGACTCACTGAATAGGGTAATGGGGGTAGATTTCTGAGAGAGAATAAGATTGGCTCAGTATAGAGCAGAATTCAGAGCTGTTGTACGTAGAGTAATTATGAGTCACAAGTGACTTGACAGAACATAACAACAACAACAGCAATTCATTTTCCAATTTATATTGGTTTGCATAAAAAATTTGTATACATTGTGTTTTATTTGTATTGTGTTTAGTGGGCTTGGAAAAATGGTAACTTATTAAAAATTAAACACAGACTATATACAGGACACTGTTTATTTTATCTGATTAACTGAGCCAATCTGTTAGGTAGCTAAAAGGCACACATTCAGGCTAGTTTGAGTATAAAATTCTGTCCTGTAGTCTACCAGTTCAGTAGGTTTGGTCTTTTTTTCTTGTTATTGTTGTTGTTTAGTAAGAGAGTTTTCATCTACACTTTCCTCTAATTTTATTTGGAACCATCTATGGTGCCCTGGTTAGAACTAATTGTTGTTGTTAAGTACCATCCGGTTGACTGCAACTCATAACTACCTTATGAACAGTGGATCTGAACCCAACCAACACTAGTATTCTGATCATCTCTGACACATGGAGCTCACTGTAACAGTGATTGCATCAATCAATCTAGTTGAAGAGCTTCCCTTCTTTCATTGACTCTTCACTTTTCCAAGAACTGGCTCCCCTACAAAATATTTGAAATATGTGAAGCAAAATTCCACTATCCTTGAGGAGAAAATGAGCCATTAGAGCCATAGAGCTATGAATGTCTCTTTGAAAGGGCCATGGAGAGTAAGAATAGCACAGCCTCTCACTACCCTAGAGCAAAGAGAAGATAAAAAGCCAATAGCCTAGCCCCTTGGCACCTCTAGAGCCACAACAGAAGTGTTTATTCATTGCTGGCTCACAGATTCATGGTTATAATACCAACAATGGGGTTTATTAGGGAAGGAAGTTGAAGAGTGGGCAAGGCAAAGAATATCACCCAATATACATGCAGATTTTAGTAAGAGTTCCAAGGTACAATTAATTGATCAAGTAGAACAGGCTGTCATTTCGATTCAGCAGTCAAATCCAAATCATACAACAAACAAGCATCCAGCAAATTATAAATTAGCTTCTCCTTAAATCATCAAATGCAAGAATGACAAATACCTTTATGTGTGGCTTTATCTCAGTGCTCCTCTGCTTACACCTTGCCACGTTTTCTCTACAGCAATGCCACTGTCTTTTCAACACCATCATCAGGATTTTGCAAACATAGTCTTGCTGCCATATATCTTGCTACCCTTAAATCTTTATGCCCACTTTGTGAAGCACTCTTTTATCCTAGTCCCACAGCTGTTGATGGTTTATAAGGCCATGCTGATTTGCAAGACCATGTGTATGCACTTAAGGTAACTGGATACCAGAGGAAGTTAGTTCCAATGACTGAAAAAGCTATATTTAAGACAAAAACCACAGGTACCACATGATTAGTTTAGTCTCCAAATGAAAGGAATTTTCTGTTTTTATTTTTGTTGATATAAATTACTTTTTTTAAAAAAATCTACATTTTAAAGAGAGAACTTACTAAAAGTGATTTAGAATGAACTAGACTACATATAATATTGTGTATAAAAAAGTAAGAAGAAATTCATACCTTACTCTCCACTGGGTTTTCAGATGAAATAAATCACCTAGGAAGAGATTCCTCTTCTTTTTCTTGTGGAATTGGTGGATTTGAACCATGTAACTTACTGTTGGTTGTAAAATTTTTAGAGTCAATAGAGCTCCCCCCCCAGAATCAATAAATGTATAATTATATAGAAAATATTGATAATCACTAGTCCATTTCCAAGTGAAATTGATAACAAAACTTTCTTGAAAACAACAACAGCTCTAGGCTCTGAGTGGAAGCCCTGATAACCTAGTCTATAGGAAGTTGTTTAACCCAAAGAAATCACCTCTCTGACGGTTCCAATTTATCTGTGGATTTGTGAGAGAAAGATAAAAAGTCTCCTTCCATGTAGTTTACAGCCTCTGAAACCCAGTGGAGGATCAGCAAGGAGTTGAAATAAGTTTTGAGTTTGAATCTTGACAAAAGTGATCTATGGATAAATTTTTTCAAATATTAAAGACACAACTTTTACAAAGCTTAGAAACCATTTAGAAAGAATATCTTTTCCCAATTTATAAAGTCCAAATGATGAAACTATAAAAAGAGCAAAGGCAGCATGGGGACCTCCATATCTAACTTTGAGCAGCTCCACAAAAGGGAATTGTCCCCGTCAACAACATCTACAACACAAAACCAATTCCTATGAAGTCAGACATGACCCCATGCTCCCGTACCTTTTCTAACTCATCCAAACAACAATCTTACTGCTCTATGGGTGCTCAATCTCTTGTCATTGCTCATAAACCACACAGAACCATTATTAGGGAAGTTAAAAGGCAATAATTCAGGTCAGCAACAAGGTAAACTCAGTTCAGGACAGCTTCTGAGATGCACTCACCAGCACCTCAACTTTCAGCCTTACTATGGCTTCAGGAGAGTGTTACAAAGCTCTTAGTTCTTACAGTTGTATCTTTCCCTCCAACCCTAATTGTCTAACAAACTTGGGTGAAGGCTTTTAGCTCTGGTTCTGTCAGGTAGCTGTCCCAAATTCAGCTCTGCTTCAAGTCAGGTTTCTGATTCTCTGCTTCAGCTGCTGCTGCTCTCCTATGGATTTGGCTGGTGTAAGAGTCTCTGGCCATGAAGGATATGCTACATCCTCTCCTTCTGCTCTGCTGGTGGTGAGATCCTTAAAATAGACCACTAAAACGTCTCATTTTAATGTGGATACTAGCCAATCCCCTTGTGGTCAACACAACTTATTCATGTATTTCTGTCTATCCACATGACCAAGTCAAAGTCAATGGCTAGGAAAGCCATATTGGACAATAAACCTTAAGCATCAGAGACACCAAATGATGATGACACTACAGTAAAATTGTATATTAATATAATTTCATATTAGTATTTTAACTGCATATAACATTGTTCAATAGAGTACATAAAAATAAATATGCATAATAGCTTATCCCAGAATTGCAAAATACATTACATAAAAACTAAACTAATTTTCCAGCTGTCTTAGTTTCTGAAGGAGTACTGATAGTGTTGTGTGTTATTGTTGTGATGCTACACAAAAGTTCGGATATTTCAATCTTTTATTTTTTCTGAGAGGACCGATGGGCAGTCTCTTCTTATCAAGATTTACCATTTTAGAAATCTGCTGGAGGGCCACTATGAGTTGGAACTGACTGGATGGTTGTTCCCTTTTTCAGTTTCTTACAAATACTATAGAAAAATAACACAAAGTGAGGAACTTTAAAGAACGTTGTAGTCTCAAGGTTCTGGAAATCAGAATTACAAATTGGAGTGCTGAACATGTCAATTTCTTCTAGAGATTTCAAAAGAGGAATGATACCATGCTTGTCTTCTAGATTCTTCAAATATTTGACAGTCTTTGCTCCTTATAGATACATTTTCATATGCCTTCTTTCGCCTATGTTTGACTTTTCAGAACATTTTCTTTTATCTTTTATTTATTCTGGTAAGACGTAAGTGATAATATTTTCAAAGAAAGACTTTATACACCCAGACAAGCTCATATTCAAAAGTATGGTAACTAACACTTCAATCATCTCTGTTTTTTTTAGCAATTAAATTTATAAAGCCACTTAAATCTTATTTGTCTATCAATTGATAGAGACAAGTAATTTGCTAAAACTGTGTCTTTTCATGCTAAAATTTTCCAACTCAGTAGAAATTGATGAGATCTTACTGAATTTATTATAAACAATATTGGCAATGATCTATAATACAACACTAACCTGTGGCATGATGTATTAAATATTTCTCTAAAATAAGGAAAAAAACAGACAAAAGGGCTCATTGTCACCATTTTTTGTTCATTAAAAGACTAGAGAACTCAACATTACAATAAAGAAAGAAAAGAAAACCACTTAAAGTTGTGTTTCCTTAGAGAAGACAAGCAAAACTACATAGAACATTCTAAATAATGTAATGTTGTTATTTTGTTGTTGATTACCTTTTAGTCAAGCACGACTCATAGTGACTGTATGAACAAAAGGTGTGGATCCCCTCTTCACTATCGACATTTATCAAAGTTCATAGATTTCCCAGAGGCATGTTATTTAGAAAGTGGATACTAGAATTAAATTGCCAGATATAATGAAACAGATTTGACAAGATTCCAGAATTCAAAGACAACACAAAAATTTATTTGAATTTTTATGCTAACAGTGCAGACATAGAAAATTACATTTACATAAACAGCACCTTCTAAAATAAAATAAAATGGTTTGTGCTACAAAGATGCAAGCTCATAGTTTAAAATCAGAAAAGGTGTGTATCAGGATTCTAACATTTCTCTATACATCTTGATTTTGTATGCTGATCAAACCACTCTAGAAGCTGAACTATATGGAAAAATTAGGGTTTTAGAAAAACTTATCAACAACCTGTCCTATACAGAGAATACAGTCATCTGTCCTGAAAGCGAAGAAGACTCCAAACACTTATTATAGAAGACCAACGATTACAGCTATCAACATGGGTTACATCTCAACATCAAGAACACAAATATCTTCACCATTGAACCAATAGGACATCATGATAGATGAAGAAAAGACTGAATGTGTCAGTGATTTCATTTTACTTGGATCTACAATCATATCCATGATAGCAGTAGTAAATGAATCGAAAGGCAGTTATATTACGAAAATCTGTTTTAGCACTTTAGCTTGGATGTCTACTACTAAGTGCTATGAGGCAAGGATGTCAGTTTAAAGACTAAGGTGTGCCTGATCCAAGCCATGGTCTTTTCAATTATTTCCTGTAGATCTGAAAACTGTTCTATGAACAAGGTTGACAGAAGAATTTATGTTTTTGGCTTGCATTGGAGAAGGGTACTGACTAGTCGATGGGCAGCCAAAAGAACAAATAAGTGTGTCTTGGGAGAAGTGCTAACCAAGAAGATGGGGAGACCTTGTCTCACATACTTTGGTATGTTTTCAGGAGGAACCATCAGTAGAAGGGGACAATATTCTGAGGAAACTGAAGAATTAAAAAATAAAGGAAGACCCTTTGCGACACTCAGTGATACTTTCATTCCATGCTTCCTAATCTGTGTGCCCATGCATTGCCAAGACCAGAGAAATGGCATTTTGTTTATGAGCTGTGCTAATATTTATTTGTTTTTCAGATCTTTTAGCATTTGAATTGGACCAGTTATGAACTACAAGGAAGCATATTCATTTGCATGTAGGAAGCAGGAAAGACACTTGAAATGCATTTTTCTGAGTCATTTGAACACCAAGGGATAGTGATGTGACAAGTGGAGGTCCTGAACCTCTGGATTTGTCCAGATAAAGGGAGATATGAAAATGAAACAATATAAATCTGTTAAACTTATCATTTTAGTCCTTTAGTCATTCAAAATGCTTTACCTGACTCAGCATATTGGGAAATATTCCATTAACTTTTATAATTTTTTACTATAGAAAGACCAGAACAGAGTATATAAAAAAAAAACAACTAATAAAAAGTAGTTCATTCTTAAAAGGCACTTTATACATAGCCTTTACAGTCACTTAAAAACTAACCCTTTTAAATTTGAAATGCTTGACTTCAGCCCAAAGTTAAAATTTCTTTTATGCCTTAACAATGCAATCAGTTAAATAATTTTTGAAAGTAAAAAAGTGAAAAATACACACTTTATCTCACTTCAGTAAGGCAACATGCTGCTTCTGCACTGTGTCAGCTCAACAGCAATTGAAAGAAAAAACAAACTAAGTTTTCTGTGATCATAGGTTTTGGGGGAAAAAAAGGTTCCTAAACAATGACATTACTCAAAGAGGCTAAAAATATTTCCACTTACTTACAATTAAATTTACATATATTGGTGGAGACAAATGTTACCAAATCACAAATTCATGTCTTTGTGTTTTATAAAAAAAACAGGTAATGAACAGCATTTTATACTTGGCAGGGCCTGGAGTAAATGACACTCATTCACATCCTTATAATTTTTATTCAAGTTAAAAATAATGATTACATTGAGCTACAAAGGCAAACTTGAATCAGAAAAATTAGAAAGAAACCACAATGCTCCTTTGGTGATGTGGTGGAGGGTTTTTGGAATATTCATCTATGTGCAAAGTATGATTTTTGTTGTTGTCATGGATCTGTTCCTATACTTTCTCCATAATCATTGTATAACTCCTGGTGTAGTATTGGAATACTTTATGATAAGAGGATAACCCCCCCCCATTCTCATTTGTATAGCCTAAATGTCTGCATACAAGTAAAGACAAAATGAGTGAGGCAATTTCATATAATGAAATACACTGTGAAGACAATAAAATATAATTATTGAATAGAAAATGAACACTGTAGAAGTGGTGGCCTGTTAAACTTGAGAATTTTGGTAAGTCCACTATATTGAATATAAATGTGCTAGTTATGCAAAGTACTTGTTGTAGAACAATGGAAAAATGAAAGCTCTAATTTGGTAATGTGGTTGGAGTGCTGTCAAGATGGAACTGACTTATAACTATCTTTCCACAGGGTTTTCAGAGCCAGTATACTCACGGGAGGAGATTGTCCATTTTTTTCCCCCATGGAGAGGCTATGGATTTGAACCATGTGCCTTTGGGATTGCAGCACAACTTCTTACCAGCAGTCCACCAGGGCCTAGTGTATATAGAATATACTGCCTTGAGTAAGTCAACATGGAAAGCCAGCCAGAGTTAGTATAGTATGTTACAGACCATTGTTAAAAAAATAAAATGGGAGGGGACTATAAATAAATCTATAAGCAGGCAAATGGTTAATGTGAATCATACTTCGAACAATTCACTCCAGTGGACATATAGAAAATTGTCTATAATTTTCAAAACAGGAAACAAGAAGATCTGTTATATGACTATTAGAAAAATCTGCTGGATAGTTTTATGGTGATAACTATAGAGATGTGAATAACTACATAGTTTGGAGGCATACATATTAAAGGTAAGGCCAAACAGACCTGTGATTTCATACTTGTGATGAAAACAAGAGAAGATTTATGGGTAACTCTATAATTTTTGTTCCAGTTGTCTTGAAACTGGGCTATTTGTTCTTGAAATGAGATAGATTAAAGATTAAATAGAATCAGGAGGGATGAGTAGATAGAAACATCTTGTTTTGACATATGGCAGGCACTCTGATATGTATCTAACAAGTTACATGCCAAAAGAAAACTCTTTTACTCACTTATTTTTCATTAACTCATTTATCCTTTCATCTTCCTCATCTCAAGACATAACCAGGCCAATCTGAAACTTGAGAGGCAAGGCTGAAAACAATTTGGGGAGTCACTGGAATTCAGACTTTGGGTTTCTTTTCTTTTGCTCCTTTTTATAGGTCAATAATTTACTAGGTTTTGTTTGTTTAAACTTAATGGCTCATTGGTATGTCAACTTGTCATGTCTATGTGTTGCCAACGTGCTAGAAATCATGTCATTATGCTGCAAATATCAGCAAGCTTACTCATGATAGACAGATCTCAATGGTGTTTCCCGACTAAGACAGACTAGAAGGAAGTATGGAAGAGCAATATTAGAGAAAAAAATATTGGTCGATGAAAATTTTTCAAATAACAGAGGAACATTACCTGTTATGTTACTGGAAGATGAACCTTTCTGGTTGGAAGGCAATCAAATATCGCCAGAGAAAAGTTGGTTCCTCAACATAGTTTTTGTTGTTACTGATGCCTTTGAATCAATTCCAACTCATAGCAACGTTATTTCATCCTCACAATCTCTGCTGTGTTTAAGCCCAACATTGCAGTCACTTTGTCAGCCATCTTTCTGGGGATCCTCCTTTTCTGGACTTACCTTGGAGTTTTCCAAGTATTTTATCTCTTTCCAAGAAATTTCCCATCCAATAACAGGCCTGCAGTATATGGGATGAAGTCTCATCATCTTTGCTTCCAAGAAGCATCGTAGTTACATTTCTTCCAAGACAGTTCTATTTGTCCTGTGGTAGTTCATGATGTATTAAATATTCTTTGCCACCACCAGGATTCAAAGTCATTAATTCTAGGTACAATCTACTTTCATTATGTAAATGAAGTAAAACCTGATGGACATTCATTTGAAGATGTGATAGAACTCCACAAAAGAACAATTAGTTGCAAAATTGGTGTAATAATTAGAATGTGAAATGTATAAATTATCAATCTAGGAAAAGTGGAAGCAGTAAAACATGAAGTAGAAGATGTGAAGACCAATACCCAAGGCATTAATGAATTGGACAGGTAGCAGCCATTTTCAACTATACTGTCATGTGATATTAGAAATGGTAGATTAGAGGGAACTAGTCTCACTCATATATCAAAGTAAACAAAAGAGTTGTTACAGATATGGTGATATCAGGGATAGGATGATATAAAAAATTCTTATAGTCTCTTTTAATGCATTTGGAACTAGTAGTCAGGAGATCAGGAAATGTATTGCACTGGGAAATACTATATTCAGGGCCTTTTTAAATTATTGTGGAGCAATGATGTAAGTTTGAGGACTAAGGTATACCTGATTCAGGCCATGGTCTTTTCAGTCACTTGTTATGCATCTGAAAGATGAACAACAGATAAAGATTACAGAAGAATTGTTGCCTTTTAGCTGTAATATTGGAGAAGAGTGCTGAATATCCCATGGACTGCCTAAAGAACTAACAAGCTATGACTTAGAGAATGTGAAGCCAGAGTGGTCCTTAGAGGAAAGCAGAATAAAGCTGCACTTTAAATACTTAGAGCATGTTGCTAAGAAAGGCTGTTCCTTAGGAGGGACATCATGTTTGGAAAAGTGTAGGGACATTGAAGGAGAAGATGATGCTCAAACCAGGGGGATTGCAGTGACTGTGGCAATGCGCTTAAGTGTGTCAGAGATTGAGGATGGCACGGATAGGAGAGGGTTAAATCTATTATTCATGGAGTAACTATGAGTTGGACTTGACTTGAGAGCACCTAACCAAACAACAGTGCAATTCTCTTAGAAATACTGTTTACAAATTAAAGAGTTGGTTGGGGCAGTGGGGAGAATCACCTTACATCTCCTTTCCTTAAGTTTTCTCCAAGAGATTATGTTCATTGAAAAAGTCACTATTTAAAACATTGACTTTATTTAAACTGGAACAGTTTAATTATCTAAACTTTGTGCAATGCAACTAGGAAAATTAACCTACAGGCTAATTTCTCACAGCAAAAGAAAAGGAAAAATATTTTTGAACTTTAAAATCAGGGATTAAAAACATAAAACAGTCAGAAATAGATCTTTGGAAGGAAGCAATAAGTCCCAGAGAAACAAGATAAAACTAAACAAAAACAAATGCATGAAAACAAAGAAGAAAAAAAACAAAACAAAACACAGGGCAATATTGCATGTTAACTGTTAAAATTATAGTCTCTGTTTTAAAACGAATACAATATCACTTTGCAGTCCAGAGGGGAGCAAATGACAGGAAAATATCTTCTAAGAGCAAGAAGGCAGGCAGCTTTAACCCAAGACCACCAGTAAGGTGATAAAGTGTCCTCCCTTCCCCCCCTTTATATCTATGCCCCTGTTCAGCATGAAGAAGCCAGAGAGTCGGTATCCAATTCCCAAATCAATAAGACAGTTGGTTTAATTACTATTGGAAAATGCTTGTCATTCCTCTGTAGCATCTGGTCCCCACTGGACCCTCATCATTTCCTTCATCTGCTCCCCCCACCGACCATACTGTGCAGCTCTGAAACTGCATCCTGGCCCATCCTTATCCTTCTGCCCCCAACCCTCACCATCTTGTACCCCCAATATGTTTTTCCCAATAAAAAAAACAGTTAAAAATGTATTTGCTATGAATAAATCATTGATTATGAAAATTAAAAAAAACTAATACAATATGTAATAGTTTTGGCTGATTTTATACTTGTGGAGTTATTTTAACTGAAGGGTAATTCTCAAGTTTAATTTAGCATTAGAGAGATTTTCACATTATCTCGTTGTATATGCATTACATGTACATCCATGTATCTGTGTGTATGTATTTTATATATGTGTGCATCTTAGTGCAATTTTTGTATATTTATGGGAAAGTCTGCTGTTAGGGACCTCTCCAAAGTATTGAAGAGCAATGGTGTCTCTCTGGAGACTAAGGTGCATTTGATACAAGCCATGGTCTTCACAATCACTTGTTATGCATCAGAGAGTTGGACAATGAACAAGGAGGATAGAAAGAAAATTGATGCCTTTGAGCTGTGGTGCTGGAGAAGAGTATTGAGAATACCATGGACTGCTAGGAAAACAGATTCATCCTGGAAAGGGTTAAACCGGGTGGCTCCTTGGAGGCTAGGATTCTGAGGCTCCATCTGACATACTTTGGACATGTTGTGAGGAGAGACTGGTCCTTGGAAAAAGACATCATTCCTGGGAGGGCACAGGAGGGGAAGGCTCTCTATGAGGTGGATTGATTCAGTGACTGGGATAATCGGAATGGGTGTGTTGGAGGCAATGAGATTGGTACAGGACAGAGCAGAGTTTAGGGCTGTTGTACATAGGGTCGCTATGAGTCACAAGCGATTCGACGGCACATAACAACAACAACAACAACAACAATATTTTACATATTTCTATGAATATATAGAATGCATTCTGGCATATATGTTTAGGTGGAATAACTCTACCCTACATTTTGATAATGTTGTTGTTGTTACGTGCCATCGAGTCCCTCGAGACTCATAGCGACCCTAAGTACAATAGCCCAAAACTCTGCTCTGTCCTGTGCCAATCGCACTGTCTCCGATACTCCCATCCCGATTACCTCAGACCCTGAATCAATCCACCTCATAGAGGGCCTTCCTTTTCTGCTCCGTCCCTCCACCCTCCCAAGCATGATGTCCCTTTCCAAGGACAACATGTCCAAAGTATGTTAGACAGAGCCTCGGAATTCTTGCCGCCAAGCAACCACCAGTTTAACCCTCTCCAGGACCAAGCTCTTTGTTTTCTTAGCAGTCCATGGTACGTTCAATGCTCTTCTCCAGCACCACTGCTCAAAAGCGTCAATTCTCCTTATGTCCTCCCTAGTCATTGTCCAGCTCTCTGATGCATAACAAGTGATTGCAAAGACCATGGCCTATATGAGGTACACCTTAGTCTCCAGAGAGACACCATTGCTTTTCAGTACTTTGGAGAGGTCTCTAACAGTAGAATTGGCCATTGCAATACATTTTTTAATTTCCTAGCTGCTGGTGCTAAGAGTGTTAACTGTGGAGCCAAGCAAACTAAAGCTGTGAGCAATCTCAATCTCTTCACTATCCATCCTGATGCTTCCAATTGGCCCAATGGTGAGAATCTTTCTCTTCTTGACATTAAACCTCAATCCATACTGAAGGCTGCAGTCCTTGACCCTCTGCAGCAAGCACTTCAGGTCCTCCTCAGTTTCAGCAAGCAGGGTTGTGTCATCTGCAATAACGCAGATTGTTGTTACTTCTTCCACCAATCCTGATGCCACATTTCTCCTCACAGAGCCCAGCATCCTGGATAATCTGTTCTACAGGTTGAAAAGGTATGGAGACAGGACACATCCCTGGTGTACACTCTTTCCAATTTTGAACTATGCAGTGTTTCCTTGCTCTGTTCTGAAGACTGCCTCTTGGTCCAGGTATAGGTTTCTCATTAGCACGATCAAGTGTTCTGGGATTTCCATTCTTCTCAGAGTCAGCCACAGTTTGTTGTGATCCAGACAGTCAAACACCTTTTCATAATCAATGCAACACTGATATGCATTCCTCTGGTATGCCCTGCTTTCAGCCAAAATCCATCTAACATCAGCTACAATGTCCCTAGTACCACGACCCCTTCTAAACCCAGACTGGACTTCTGGCAGTTCTCTGCTGGTGTGCTGTTCCAGTCGTATTTAGATGATCTTCAGTAGAATCTTGCTTGCATGTGAAATCAATGATATTGTTCTATAGTTTCCACTCTAATAACTTTTAAATATGTTTATAAAAAGAAGATTTAAAAAATGTTCAAGTATGATATTCTGATTTTCATCATTGAAATAGCAGGAGTAAGTTTCTGCTTTGTTTTTGTAGGCACTTTATAATTGCATTTACATTTGTATTTATATTAAAATTCATACGTAAGTCTTTCCATTTATAAGCCATCAGTAGACCCAGAGTTTGACAGAAACTAGAAGAATATGGAAGAATATAGAAGGCAGGACTTTAACTACACTCTGAGTTGAATGAAATTCCCATCCCCCCCCTCCAGGTGTTGGTTTGGGAGTAAAAGGGAGCCCATGAGAACATATTATTTCCAAACTTTAAATTCAACTTATTACCCAGATAATGTCTGGGTAGGTGTAATAAAAAGACTTGATCAAAGCATTCTTTATTGGTGGATCATTGTTTTTATTTTTGTATTTGATCAGTTGCTAAATGTTGTTGTTCTTGCTGTTGCAATGTGCCATCGAGTCACTTGCGACCCCTCAACCCTACTCTATCCTGTGCCAACCTCAATGTCTCCAACACATTTACTTCCACTACCCCAATCACTGAATAGATCCATCTCAACAAGCTTCTTCCTTTCCTGCTCTGTCCCTCCACTGTTCCAAACAAGATGTCTCTCTCCAAGGACTGATCTTTCCTTGCAACACGCCCAAAGTATGTCAGACAAAATTTCTGTTTCCTTGCCTCCAAGGAGCAGCCTGGTTTCACCCTCTCCAGGACAAGCCTGTTTGCTCTCCTTGCAGTCCATAGTATATATTCAACACTCTTCTCCAGCACCACAACTCAAAGGCATCAATTCTCTTTACATCATCCCTAGTCACTGTCTAGCTCTCTGATGCATAGACTATAGCCCATATTGAAGACTACAGTTCCTGACCTTTTGTAGGAAATGCTTCAGACCCTCCTTAGTTTAGGCAAGCAAGGCTGTGTCATCTATATAATGTAGGTTGCTGATGAGTCTTTCTCCAATCTTGATACCACATTCTTCCTTATAAAGACCAGACTCTTGAATGATACATTGTGCATACAGGCTGAAAAACATATGGATACAGGATGCATCCCTTACATACTACTTTCCCAATTTTAAATCATACAGTGTTTCCTTGCTCTGTTCTGATGACTGCTTTTTGGTTAAGGTGTGGGTTTCACATGAGTACAATTAAGTGTCCTGGTATTTCCATTCTTTTCAAGGTTAGCCACAATTTGTTGTGATCTTCACAGTCAAATATTTTTGCATAGTCAATAAAACACAGACATTTCTCTGCTAAAAGGCTTTTGGCCATGATCCATATGACATTGGCCTTAATGTCTCTAGTGTCACAGCATCTCCTTTTTTAAAATTTTATTTTATTAATTTTAATGAATATTTACAAAGATTTTGGATTCCCATTCAATCATTGTTGCACTTTTGTCCCTGCCCACTCCTCCCCCCGCCCAGTTCTCTCTTCTCTTTGAAAAGTAAAATTCCTTCATTGGTATACAATCACCCCACGCCCTCCACCCCCATCCCGAGTACACTCCACTAGACACAGTGTCTTCCTAACCCGGCTTGTATTTCTCGTAGTTCTCTGCAGATGTAGTTTCGAGTAGTTTCTAGATAATCTTTCGCAGGGTTTTGCTTGCATGTATGTAATGTTGTTGGTGTTGTTATGTGGCGTCGAATCGCTTGCGATTCATAGCGACCCTATGTACATCAGCCCTAAACTCCGCTCTGTCCTGTGCCAATCACACTGTCTCTGACACTCCCATCCCAATTATCCCAGTCACTGAATCAATCCGCCTCATAGAGGGCCTTCCTCTCCTG
>NW_006399892.1:4496783-4508793 GCF_000299155.1 Elephantulus edwardii | reverse complement strand
TCTTCACCATCCATCCTGATGCTGCCAATTGGTCAACTTTTTTGTAATTTCCATTCTCTATCAGGTCACTTATTTTTTGAATGAGAATAGATATAGCTCTCTTCCAGTCAGTTGGCAAGGTAGTTGTCCTTTAGATTTCTTGGCACAACTTGGTGAACATATCCAGGGCTGCATCTGCTTGTTGAAATATGAGTACTCGTATTCCATCAATTTCTGGGAACTATTATTCCCTCAAATTCCTTCAGAGCAGCTTGAATTTCCTCCTTCATCATCATTGCCTCTTGATCATATGTTATTTAATGCAATTCTTCTGTATTAGCTGTCTTTGTGGTAAAGTTACTGTATATTTCTTCCATATCTTTTTATACTTTCTGGATCATTCATTATTCTTCCCATAGCATCCTTAAGTATTGCAACTAGAAGCTTCAATTTGTTCTTCAGTTCCTAAGCTTACGAAATGCTGAGCAAGTTCGATCCTTCTAGCTCTTTGCACATTACATTGAAATACTTTGCTTTGTCTTGTCTAGTTACCCTTTGAAATTTTCTGTTAAGTTACTAAATTACCTGCTTTCTTTCCTTTTTGCCTTGGCTTCTCCACACTCTAGCACAATATTTACAGTCTTCTGACATCCGTCTCAGTCTTTTCTTCCTCCTCTGCCTTTGTAATGACCTTTTGCACTCTTAGTTGACAATATCCTTGATAGTTGCCCACAGCTCATCTAGTCTTAATTCATTATTGTTCAGCGTCTCAAATCTGTTCTTGAGATAGCTTTTAAATTTGGGTAGGGTAGACTCAAAATTAGGTTTTCGGTTCTGTAAATTTGATTTAACATTCTTTAACTTTAGTTTGAACTTGCAAATAAGTAGTTGACAGTTTGTTTCTTAATCAAAAGCTAGCCAAGTTTTCATAGCTAATATTGAACTTCTCCAAAGATATAATTGATCTGATTAGAGTGCATGCTATCAGGTTAAATCTGTGTATATAGTCTGTGTTTCTATATCTTATAAAAGGTACTTGCAATGAAGAAATCGTTGATCGTACAAAATTCTATCATCCTATCTCCAGTCTCATTTCTCTCACCAAGTCAACGTTTTCCAACTACTAATCCTCTGTTTCCAACTTTTACATTCCAGTTACCCATTATTATTAATGCATCTTGATTGCATGCTTCATCAATTTCTGATTGCAAATGTAAGTAGACATCACCTATTTCCTCCACTTTGGCTGTGATTGTTGGTGCATATATTTGAGTGATATTGTTATCACTGGACTTCTTTGTATGCATATGGATATTATCCTGTTTCTCACAACATTGTATTTCAACATGAATCTAGAAATGAATTTGATTTCATTTTTACCTATGAAAGTCACCCCATTTTCCCTCACCTTTCCATCTCTGGTGTCTGATTCAAAGTGTCCCATGCCAGTCCATCTCATTTTGCCTAGTATGTCAATATTTATGTGTTCCACTTCTTTCTTAACAATGTCCAGGTTTCCTATATTCATACTTCTCACACTCCACATTTTAATCATCAGTATCTGCTTACAACTATTCCTCCTCCTTTACGTTCCCAATTTCTAGGGCTCAGCCTCAGATGTCATATCTGCTAGTCTACTGTAATTGTGCCCTATTGTAGGCAAGGTTTTCAAAGTCCTGTCACTTGAGAAATAGATAGCCAGACTTTCTTCCTAGTCCATTTTAATCTGGATGTTCAGCTTTAGAACAATACTTGACAGACAAGAATTTTACTGAAAGGAGCAGAGTAAAGACATTTTCTTATAACATAAATTCAGTGGCTCCATGCCCTGCTCCTCTGTTCCACCCTTCCCCAGTTCCTTCACTGGGAAGTATCAGCTAAGCAAGGCCTGTACTAACCCTTGATATGATAGCTCAGTCCTCCCATCACTTCTTCCACTCATTATCTTACTGTTCCTCAATGACGGTGGCACGTTGAGTACTCCTGGAGCACTGCCACTCTCTCGTCTGTCTCCTGACATGTTCATGGGCCCAGTTGGTCTCTTCCTTGTGCAGGAGTGGGATTTCCTTCTTATGATGGCTTCATCTTTCCTCATTAAGTATGCAGACTTTTCATATTATAATATGAAGCTTGAATATTTTTTTAGTTCTTTCAATCCAGTTAATATCACATTTGTTTTTCTCTTTGGTCTTCTAACTCTAGTTCTTTGCATGTTTCATTATGATACTTTACTTTGTCTTCTTACCCCACTGTTCAGAAATCGTGGTGGCATTATTCCTAAGTATCCTAAGATACTCAGAAAAATAAAGGTGACTGGAATTCAAACACTGTTTTGGGAGAGAAAAATGTGCTAGTCTCCTGAGATAAGTATCTATTATCTTTAAAATCGGTAGTACAGCTATATTCTCTCCTCTAAGGTCATATGAGACTGTATGGGTGAATCACAATGTTTTATTTGCTTATTTTTAGTATGTATCCTCTCTACTCTATGTAAAGTCTACAGGAGAAGATGAGATAGTTTTAGTAGGAGCATGTATTAAAAGTATATGGGAGGAAGTTATTGACTATGCCTTGAAGAATGAATGGTAATTGTGAAAATTAAAAGGCAGTATCAAAATACTTTCTACATCTGAAATGTAGAAAGAAACAAGAGAATGGTTTGAGGTGGATGTTAAGTGAGAGTTTTTACTAACCTGGGAGAGAATGGAACACATATAAATGCTATAGATAAGAAGCAGTTGAAAGGGACTTTTGAATACACAAAGGAAAGAAAAAATTTTCTTCTTTCTCTATGTTGTCTGATATTGTAAAATCTGTGAACCTGGACTAGAATGGAATCCAAAATAGAGTTGCAATAATAGTCCTTAAAAATGAAGAGATACATATTTTATGTGCAAATTTAGAAGATATTTGGGTGCATATAAAAATAAATTTATATTTATTTATATTATTAAAATGAAGTGTTAATATTAGATTGCTTCTATTTTTCTCTAAAAATATAATGATGAGATGATGTGCAAAAATGGCTCAAATGAGAAGCTGTGATATGCTTTGGAGATTTTTTTATAAGCTTTTATTGGATTTTTGAGACAATATGAATGGTTTTGAGGATAATGGTAGAATGAGATATTGTATAAAGCACAAATAATATGCATGTGTTAAACATTTTTGCCAAGCTTGGCTTCCCTCAAGTATTTTCATAAATATATTACATTATTTTTTTTACAGTAGCTTGCATCACTTGGAAAAAATAGAGTTAGATTTATAATAGATTTACTTAACATTGAATACAACTTGAAACAGATGATTGTAATCAAGAGGAAATCAGTTTGCTTTATAGTATTACTTTTGAGCTGCATATCACATGATGGTTTTATACTAGATCTAGGGAAACTTAAATTTTTATTCACAGATTTGACTTAATATAAATTATCTACAAGCTTTGCAAAGTACCATTTTCTTATTATTCTTTTCACCCAAGTGCTTTCTGAATGTATATAGATAATTCGAGTTGAGTTTCTGTATACATTTTTACTTTAATAGAAATAAAAGCAAATGTAACTCTTAACTGTGGAGTGGATTCTGACTTATAGCAATCCTGTAAAATGGAACAGAATGGCATCATGGGGCTTCCAAGTTAATACTCTTTATGATAGCATACTGCCACATCTTTCTGGTTTGAAACAAGTGTGAGTTTCAACCGCCAACATTTATTTAGTAGTTGAGTGATTCATAGCCGCACCCCCAGGGTTTCTCATATTCCTTTGCAAGTGGAATGACAGTAGTATGGGCTTTTATGTCTTGCCAGATTATACACTTTTTAAATGGTTAAAATGGGCATTTGAGTCTGAAAAAGAAACACTTCAAATTAAAAACACAAGATAAATACTTCTTTACTACTATCGAATGCCTAGATGGTTAGCTATTTGAATTCATCTGCTGTGTCCTTTTGAAGCCAGGATCCTTTTGTCTATGAGAAATCATTTAAATAAGCTAATGGATAGAAAATTTTTAAAGACTTGCATAAAGTAAGTTACCCAAATAAATATGCAAGGGGTACAATTAATGAGATTATTGTTTATTACTAGTAATTTTAATGCTATTTTAAATATTTTCTTAGAATTAACTATCTCTGGGAAGAAGCACACACTATGAGCTTATTCTACAAATACCCTGGTAATATTACCATGTTAAATTATATATTACTGAAAAGAAAGTTGAAACAGTACTGTCATTAAGTATTGTTGAGTAATACTCGTAACAGCCCTATGAACAACGACTACGAAACCCGTTTCTATCCTGTGCCACCTACCTTTAACATCTATAAAACACTTAAGCTACAGCTGCAGTCACGGTGTCAATCTTTTTGTTCAGGGTCTTCCTCTCTTTCTCTGACTCTTTGCCTTCCAAGCATGGTGCCTTTCTAAGGAATAGCCTCCTGTAACAATATGCATAATTTACATAAGACAAAGATTTGCAATTCTTGCCTTCGAGCAACACTCTCATTGCACTTTTCCCAAGATATATCACTTTGTTCTTTTGGTAGTTCAAGGGATATTAAATGTCCTTCTGCAACACCACAACTCAAAGATATTAATTTCTTTTCTGTCATCCTTTCTTTTGGTCAGTTCTCAGATGCATAGGAAGTGATTGCAAAGACTATGACCTGAATAACGTGCACCTTAGTCTTTAAACATACATCATTGCTCCTTAGTAATTTGAAGACATGCCTCAAATATCACATCATACATTAATGGGTGAAGGAGGAATACAAACCTAGGGAATATTTCTTTAGCATTTGTCCTTACACTACTTGTATATTATCATTGTTGTTTTTGTTGTGTATCATTGAGTCAGAACCAACCCATAATGGACCCTCCAGTGAGTTTTCAGAGGCAGTTAATCACATGGGAGGAAATTGCAGATCCTTCTTCAGCAGAGCAGCTGGCGAACCCTATGCATTTGGAATTGCAGCATAGTTTTTTACCACTAGGCCACCAGAGCTCTTTTACATCATCCTTACAAAAGCTAAATCAAATTGTGAGAATATAGTCTTAAGATACAGAAGTATTTTAAGTTCATTTTAATTTTTGTTGAGTCGCAAACGACTCGACGGCACTTAACAACAACAACATAATAAAGATAATTGGTGGGAACAATGATGTGAGAGGAAGAACACTAGAATTAAGAGAACTTCTTGAAAGATGTGAATGTCAATACCATTTGACATATTTCAGCTAATGGACGTTGTCTTCGATGTGCTCACCAAGTTTTGCCAAGAAATCTGGAGAACAAGCACTTGGCCAACTGACTGGAAGAGATCTATATTTGTTCCCATCCCAAAGAAAGGTGACCCAACAGAGTGTGAAACTATAGGACAATCTAATTGATTTCACATGCAAACAAGATTGTACTGAAGATTATCCAAAAATGACTGGAACAGCACATCAGCAGAGAACTGCCAGAAGTCCAGGCTGAATTTAGAAGGGGTCGTGGTACTAGGGATATTATAGCTGATATTAGATGGACCTTAGCCGAAACCACAGAATACCAGAGGAATGTCTATCTGTGTTTCATTTATTATGCAAAGGCATTTGACTGTGTGGAACATAACAAACTGTGGCTGACTCTGAGAAGAATGGGAATCCCAGAACACTTTATTGTTCTAATGCGAAACCTATACTTGGACCAGGAGGCAGTCGTCAGAATAGAGCAGGGTAACACTGCATGGTTCAAAATTGGTAAGGGTGTATGCCAGGAATGCATCCTATCTCCATACCTTTTCAACCTGTATGCAGAACAGATTATCCAGGAGGCTGGGCTCTATGAGGAGAAATGTGGGGTCAAGATTGGTGGAAGATCTATCAACAATCTGCAATATGCAGATGACACAGCTCTGCTTGCTGAAACTGAGGAGGACCTGAAGCACTTGCTGCAGAGGGTCAAGGATTGCAGCCTCCAATATGGATTGAGGCTCAATGTCAAGAAGACAAAGATTCTCACCACTGGGCCAACTGGCAGCATCAGAATGGAGGTGAAGAGATTGAATTTTTCACAGCTTCAGTTTGCTTGGCTCCACAGTTAACACTCTTGGCACCAGTAGCCAGGAAATTAGAAGACGTATTGCCATGGGAAAGTCTGCTGTTAGGGACCTCTCCAAAGTATTGAAGAGCAATGGTGTCTCTTTGGAGACTAAGGTGCATCTGATACAGGCCATGATCTTTGCTATCACTTGTTATGCATCAGAGAGTTGGACAATGACTAAGGAGGATAGAAGGAGAACTGATGCCTTTGAGCTGTGGTGCTGGAGAAGTGTATTGAATGTACAATGGACTGCCAAAAAAACAAACAGATTCATCCTGGAAAGGGTCAAACCGGGCTTCTCCTCGGAGGCAAGGAATCTAAAGCTCCGTCTGACATACTTTGGACATGTTGCAAGGAGTGACAGGTCCTTGGAGAGGGACATCATGCTTGGTAGGGTGGAGGGATAGCGCAGAAGGGGAAGGTCCCCTATGAGGTGGATTGATTCAGTGGTTGGGCTAATTGGGATGCGTGTGTTGAAGACGGTGCGATTGGCACAGGGCAGAGCAGAGTTTACGGCTATTGTACATAGGGTCACTATGAGTTGCAAGCGACTCGATGGCACATAACAACATCAACAACTTGAAAGATGAGGCATTTTAGCTTTTGAATCAAGGAGACAAGTAGTCAGCAGGAAGTATTTTCACTGATACTTATTCTTAAAACATTGAAAATTAAACAAAGAGTTCATGTCTTTGTTTAGTACTATTGAGTTAGACCTGAATCACAGCTGATCCCTCAGTTGGTTTTCAGAGGCCTTATTGCACAAGGGGAGATTGCCCATCACAGCAAAGGTGTGCTTAGACATTGTAATGTTAATTGCAACCATCAACGATAATTAATGCCTGTGAATGATAGCCTGAAAAAAAACCCAATGTAGCTTTAGCTTCCATTCAAATAAAAAGAAATAAAAAAGAAAAATTATGCAGTTTTAAAAACTTTGAAAATTGAAATAACAACCCTGTTGATAGGTATACATCTCAAAAAAATGTAAACTATGTCAAGCAGCATTATTCATACGGCAAAGAGATAGAAACAACCCAAGTGTCTATTAATGTTGCATCGCTAAAAAAAAGGATGATATATGCACACAACAGAGTACTATTAAACATTTAGAAATAAGGAAGGATGTCATTTTGAAGACTAAGGCCCACCTAAACGAATTTCACATCTTCAATTGCAATTCGGTTGCGTTTTTTGACTGTGTGATTCCTTACTGACTAGAGCACTCTTTTGCATATGGATGTTGGACAATGAGTAAGGAAGACTGAGGAAAAACCAATGTATTTTAATTGTTCTGTTGTCAAAGAGTTCTCAGTATATAATAGACTGTCAAAAGAACAGATAAAGGCATCTCCAAAACATTGCAACCAGACCTTTGCTTAGAAGCAAAGATTGTGAGATTTTTGTTGAACATGTTTGAGACAGTTTTTAAAAAAGTACATCCTGCTTAGAAAAAAAGAAGTCACAGTGAAGGGGAGAAAGAAATTTACTGAGATGGATTGAGCCAGTTACTGAAAAAAAAAACAAACACCAAAACGGGTTTAATAATAGAAGCGTTAATCAGAACAAGAACCATAAGGAGGAAGTGGGAAGAGGACAGTTATGAGTATTGTAATTAATGTCATAAAACAACGTATTTAAAAAAATGGATTGAAGCAAAGCAGAGATTGTAAAGATGGTGCTAGATTATACAATGTTTTTATCTGTACATAGGATGACTGTGTGTTGGAGTTAACTTGATAACACTTAACAAGAAAATCACGAGCAAAGATGCGTGTGTATTAGAAAAAGAATACTTGTGCTAGCTTTCCTTTGATGATTAAGGGAGGTAATTTATGTTTTAATGATTGAGGAGAATTTGGTCAGTACAGGTATTTCAAATAGCAATTCAAAGCAAATAGGATGTTGTTATTGTTGTTGATGATTGTCATGGAGTAGAGCATGACCTATCGGGACCCAATGAACAAAAGAACTGAAGCCTTTCTATAATTATCATAGTTGTTCAAAGTTCATAGAGTTTCCAGAGGCATGTTGTTTAGGAAGTGGATGAGATATATGGAATATCAATTTCTTTTAAGTTTTATTCTCAGAGAGTCTATTGAAATTTTTTCACCATTACCCCCCAAAAAGATTATCCAAAATAATGCAGAAATTACTCAAAAATGACATTGTTTTTAAAATGGCTAGAACTATACCCTGACAAAGAACTGCTAGAAATTCAAGTTGAATGCAGAAGAGGCGTAGGAACCAGAGATAGCCTTGTTATTGTCAGATGGATCTTGGCTGAAATCAGGGAATACCAGAAGGATGTCTATATGTGTTTTATAGACTATGCAAAGACATTCAACTGTGTGGATCACAACAAATAATGACTCACATTAAGAAGACTAGAAAGCCAAAAACACGCAATTGTGCTCATGTGAAACCCGTTTCTAGACCAAGAAGTAGTTGTCCTAACAGAACAAGGGAACAGTTTAATATATATAAAGAAATATATGCATAAACTCGGTATTCTTTCTCCATACCTATCTAATCATTTGGGAAGATCAACTTAATTAAGAAGAATGTGCCATCAGGATTGGTGGAAGATTTATCAACAACTTGCAGCCTTTATTGCTGAAAGTTAAGAGGACTTGAAGCACTTGCTACAGAAGATCAAATACTTACTACTTTTAATATGAGTTACATACAGCTCAATATTAAGGAAAAAATGTCAATATTGGGCCAATAAGCAACATCATGATAGATGGAGAATTGATTGAAATTGTCAATGATTTTGGTTTGCTTGGATCCACAATCAGAATCCTTGGTACCATCAGTTAAGAAATAAAATGTCGTATTTCATTGGGAAAAATCTGCTGTCGAGGATCTCTCCAAAGTTCTAAAGATCAACTATGTCAATTTAAAGACTCAGGGACAGTTGACCCAATCCACGTCTTTTAAATTATTTGCTCTGCATGTGAAAGCTGGGCAAGGTATAAGAATAATACAAGAAGAATCAATGACTCTGAGATATGGGGTTGGAGATGATTACTAAATATCATCACATGGACTGTAAAAAGAATAATAAATAGTTCTTGGGGAAAATGAAAGCAAGTGTTCCTTAGAGGAAGGATGGTGAAACTTCTTCTGACATACTTTAGGCATGTTTTTCGGAGGACCAGCCTTTGCAAAAAGACATGTTTGGAAAGGTGGAGGGTCAGTGAAAGAGGAAGATCCTCAGTGAGATGGATCAACATAGTGACTATGAAAATGAGCTCAAGATATTGTTATGATGAGGATGGAACAAGACAGGGCAAGATACAGATAGGGCTGCTATGGATTGTAGTCTGCTTGGTGGCACCTAACAACAACATGGTTTAGTTGAATATATATCCCATTATTTTTAAGCACATTTACTTATTATGTTAAACTTTGTATTATTTTGCAGTCAGCAACTCAACACTTAGTTTTCTGTGTAAACATGGATCACTTACTATAACATGGTACATGTATTAGAAGTAAAGAATTACAAGTCCACCGGCTGTTTCATTGGGAGAAAGATGGGCAAGCTCTTTCCTTGTGATTTACTGCCTTTGAAAACCATTTGGAGAGTCAGCTATAGGCTGGTTCTGACACAGTGGTACAAAATATCTTCTTTACCTTTATTTCCTCAGACTTTCCTCATCATTTTCAGAACACAAAACCCAAGAGTAGATCTTTTCATAACTATTTCTTTAATTCCAAATGATCTCATTAACTCTGTAGAACAGAAATTTTTTGGAGCTCCAACTATTGTCCTAAACAGCCCCTTATCTGATGACAATTCCACCATACCACTCTATCACACTCTTTCCTTCATTTTCATTAATTAATGCCGTGCAGCATAATGCCTTCTGGATTGCTAGGAATCACTTTACTATGATTCTAATTTTTATGGCATCTAAGTGTCTGGGGAAGCCCTGTTGAAATAGAGTTGTGCTGCTAACCAATATGTTGGTGATTTGACCTTAACAGCTACTCAATGAAAGATGTAGCAATAAAGATTTATTTACAAGCTGAGAAAATATAGAGAGCAGTTTCACCTCTATTCTGTCATACCATTTTGAATAGAAATAGTCTTAAAGGAAATATTTATTTGTTGATTTTGGTTTCAAGTGTATATAGGACAGTCACAGACTAAGGTACAATTCCAAATCTAATCACTGTATCTTTCCATGCCTTGCAAGTCCTGCTTTATTTGGCAGTGTTTTCAAGGTTGGTTTGTTGTTTTGTTTGGGTTTTTTTTCCCTGTACACTCATATTATTTCTTTGTCTTGAATACTATACAATTACTTTTATCTTCAAAATTTATTTTCAATTATTCATTATATTTCAAGGACTTTCCCAAGTCCAACAGAGTCTATGCAATTATCTCATGTTCATTTCAATCTGCTATGATCAGTACATTTTTAAAATTCCCTTAGTACATTTTAACTGCCACTTTTGCACATTTATCATACAATGCCTTATATAGTTAGATAGTTTTCATGTGTATAGCTGCTAGCTTTTCAATGTGATTAGAATTTGCTTTGGGGCATAATACTTAGTATAATGTATTGAATACACTGCTTATAATTGGTTCATAGAATTCAATAGATGCTGAAGAAATAATAAGTAATACTTTCACTTATAAACTGTCTTTTCAATTTCAAATGCATTTTCTAAGGAAAAAAAGCTAATGACAACAGCATAAAAATATACATTTCATCAAATTTAAAATGAATATATCGTCACTCTTTTATATATAGTTACACATTACTCTCACAAATTTTAAAAGTCATTTAGATGGCTGACTTCCTAGAGAAGTATGTGATTGCTTTTGTCTTGTCAGATATTAGGGAAAAACTATGGCAGTTGTTTTTTAATAATAATAATAATAATAATAATACAATTTTGATGAAATAGTGAACATGTATTCTTGTCTGTAAATCATAATATCGACTGGATAATAAATGGAATGCCTATATTTTGTATTGAATGTGGACTTCTCATATACAACAAGCACTAATGCATATGGGAAGTATATTCTGCATTTGTGGAATGGGCAATGAGTCAATTAACCCCAGACTCATCAAGCTCTGATGAGAAATTGTGTCTTTTTGGCTGGAAATAAAGAGATAATTCCCAGCCATAACGCTCTTTCTTTAGGATAAAATGTGCACTAATAGGATGCATTGAGATACTGACAATTTCTCTGAAGAGTCTCTATCCTTTCAAATGCAAATATTTCAAAATTAGTCAGGTTCCCAGTACATGGATTTTAAAACCAAGTCATTCTTCACTGTGGGCTAACATAATTGCACACTTGGGACATTATATATTTATACAGATAATGGGTACAATTCAAGCAGCTGCCTACTAAAGTTAATGGAAGCTCTATTGAGGAGGAAATATGAATATATATATGTGTATGTGTATGTGTAGCTATATAGGGCTTTTCCCCCCAAAATCCCTGACAAGCTTATTCTATAATCTTTTCTCTGTAATTTTCTTTCCTTGAGCTTAAACTTGACGCTCTAATTTTTTACTTATAATTTTCTTTAAAATTGTTTTTTTGAGGAGTAAGAAGAAATGGAAAAACATACATATAATAAAACATGTATATGATTCTGAGAATCTTATTTCCTATTCTCTAAATATCATCTCTAAAGGAAAGAGAAAAACACTTTAACGTTTTAAAAGTAATTTAATAGATAACATACAGGTTTTGAAATAAAAGAAGGTGACTTAATAGGTTTTGAAATAAAATACTTTGTATTATTCATAATTCTGTTGATCTCTCTCTCTCTCTCTCTCATCTTCTATTTCTCTTTCTGTGAAGATGTATATGTCTGTATATGTATATGTATATGTATATGTATATGTATATGTATATGTATATGTATATGTATATGTATATATGCATGTGTATGTGTGTGTGTGTGTG
>NW_006399892.1:4485260-4496268 GCF_000299155.1 Elephantulus edwardii | reverse complement strand
CCTCCCTCTCTCCCTCTCTCCCTCCCTCCTTTCCTCCCTCCCTTCCTCCCTCCCTCCTTCTCTTCCTTCCTTCCTTTCTTCCCTTCCTCCCTCCCTCCTTCTCTCTCTTCCTTCTTTCCTTCTTTGCTTCCTCCTCCTCCTTCTCTCTCTCTTTTTCTTTCTTTCTTTCTTCTTTCTTTTTTTCTTCCTTCTATTTACTTTTTCTGAATTTAGTTTCCACATCTCTTTTCTTACACTTAAAAATTATTTTATATTGGTTTATATAAAAATTCATATTTTTCACACTATCCTTTATTCACATTTTAAAAATTATAATATTCTTTTTTATAAAAATACTGGTTTGTTTACAAAGTTCTTATTCATTGTTTTTCACACAGAATCTATCCCATTTCCTTCACATCCCCCCTCCACCCACCAAATTGTGTGAGCCTATCACCCTCCACCCACCTCCCATCCTCCCCCTCTGCTCCCCTCTCTCTACCCTTTGGATCCTCATGCTCATTGAACAATAATTGTTTTATTCAGCATTTGTCCTTTTGGGATTGAGTTAGTTCACTCAGCATAATGCTCTCCAGTCCCTCCAAAATTTACACAATCATCATTCCTGCGTGCTGCATTGTATTTCATTGTGTGAGTATACCAAAGTTTCTCAATCCATTCCATTGTGGTTGGACATTTGGGTTATTTCCATGTTTCCACATTTCTTGATGTACTTCTTGTACACAAATAGACTTCATGAGATCTTAATGGAAGTTACATAGAGCTTTCATCCAGGTCTCATTGCTGTTGTTGTTGTTAAGTGCTGTCGAGTCCCAGGCGAGCCATAGCGACCTTATGAAGGAGAGTCCCTGACGCTTGGATGCCTTTCATCCTCTCTCCAGGTTCACAGTGTTTCCGGAGGCAAGCTACTGTGGAAGTGGATGCCACTCCTTCCAAGCTTGTTTTAATCGGGGAGCTCCACCCCACTCTCTGTCCTCATTGGGTAGCCAACCATTAATGCATTTGACACATCTGTGACACAGTAGTCAGCCTCACAGCAACCACAAGTGTCTGTGGTACAGCAACTTGTACACCAGGGCTATATGACCTAGAGGAACGTCTGAATAAAAACAATGAAAGGCTCAAGTCACCCACTTTTGGCTTGGTAGCATTGTTTTCTGTCCACTGGGCCAGCTGATCTCTCTCTGTGTGTTGATATTATTGTTGTTAAGTGTCATCGAGTCGCAGGCGACTCATAGCGACCCTATGAAGGAGAGTCCTCGACGCCTGGGTGCCTTTCATCCTTTCTCCAGGTTCACAGGGTTTCCAGAGGCAAGCTATGAATCTTCTATCCTTGTATTTGCACAGTACCTCTGTGTGACATAGTTTACCTTATTCCTTCTGCTTTCATAGTTTGCAGGAAATACAAATACTTCACTTTGTCTTCTTGAACTGTCTTTAAAAAATTCTGTTCGGTTCCTTAACTTCTCTACTTCTTCCCTTTGCTTTGGCTTCTTGGTGCTCTAGTGCAATATTCAGAGTCTCTTCAATATTCATCTCAGTCTTCCCCCCATCTTTGACTTTGTATTTTTTATATCCTCCCACAGTTCATCTGGTCTTCATTCATTAGTGTTTTATTATTACTAGTGCTGAAGATAAATCAAAAGTGACTGGACCAGTACACCTAAAGAGAAGTACCAGAAGAACAAGCTGGATTTAAAAGAGATCTTGGCGCGAGGGATACCATTGCTGATGTCAGATGACTTCTGGCTAAAAGCAGAGAGTACCAGAGGAATATCTATTGTGATTCATTGACTAAACAAAGGCATTTGACTACATGGATCACAACACTATGTGACTAATCTTGAGAAGAATGGGAATGCCAGAACACCCTATTGTGCTTATGCAAAACCTATACTTGGCCCAGGAGGTAGTATTCAGAACAGAGCCAGGAATCACTGCATAGTTCAAAATCAGAAGGGTATGCCAGAGATGGGTCCTGTCTCCATATCTTTTCAAACTGTATGCAGAACAGATTATTCAAGAGGTCCGATTATATGAGAAGGAATGTGACATCAGGATTGAAGGAAGACTCATCAACAGTCTGCATTATGCAGATAGCACAATCTTGCTTATTGCAACCGAGGAGGGCCTGAAGTATTTGCTGCAGATGGACAAGGACTGTAGTTTGCAATATGAACTGAGGCTCAACATCAAGAAAATCAAGTATCCTGTCACTAAGCAAATTGACAGCAGCCTATCACAGGGAGAAGTGATTGCGATTGTTAACAATTTCAGTTTGCTCAGTTCCACAATCAACAACTTTGGTACCAGCAGTCAGGAAATCAAAAGACAAATCACATTGGAAAAATGTGCTGTCAGGGACCTCTCCAAAGTGCTGAAGAGCAAGGATGTCAGTCCAGAGACTAGAGGGTGCCTGATGCAGGCCATAGAATTCATAATAGTTGGTCATCATAATTACATGGTCTACATAATTACATAGAGCTGAACAATGACTAAGAATACAGGAAGAGAATTGATGCATTTGAGTGTGTTGCTGGATATGAGCATTGAACATACCATGAACTGTCAAGATAACAGGTTTGTCTTGGAAAGGGTGAAATCAAGCTACTCCTTGGAGGCAAAGATTTTGAGATTTCATCTGACATACTTTGACATACAGCCAGGGGGACCAGTCTTTAGAGAATGGTAACATGTTTGGAAGAGTCAAGGGACAGCACAAGAGAAGATGACCCCAGATAAGATGGATTGACACCATAACTGGGGTAATGAGGATAGGTGTGTTAGAGACAGTGACATTGTCTCAGGATAGAGTAGAATTCAGAGTTATGGTGCATCAAGCAGTCAACTCAATGGCACATACCAACAGCAACATATTAAAAATAATATTTTGTTCTTATGGTTTTATTATCATCAATTCAGCTTTTACTTTCATACAAACAATGGATGATCTGTTTCTCATCTATGTCACAATAACAACTTGTTTGGTTCTGCCTGACTATGAGCTTCTCTACTGCCTTTGCTTGTGTTTGTAGTTGTTTTAAATCTATCAGGATCCATACAGATGGTTGCTGTTCGTGTTTTATTCTTCTTGTGGTATTTGTAAGTTAATAAGTTGGTTATGCCAAATTAGATCATGTGATCTCCAGTCATGCTTATGGTTTTCAACTACTTTGTTTCTAACTTTGGTCTTCCAATCATCACTTATTGTTTATGAATATTTTGCATATTAGGTAAGTCACAAAGTATAGAAGGTGGTAGAAATACTCAATTTCTTCTTTTATTTTAGTTGTTGATGTGTAGACTTGAATAACAGTCTTTTAAACAGCTATTTCTCATAAGTTTATGGATTTAACTCATTGCTGACGACATTGTACTTCATAATTTTGAAATATACTTTTTGATGATAGTGACAGTATTCCTCTTCAATTTGTCATTCTTTTAATAGTAAAATATATGATTTTTTTAATTCAAAATGCTCAATTCCAATCTATTTCAGCTGACTAATATTTAGACTCAATGGCACCCAATAAGAACAACAATGTTTAGAATCCCTATCATTGTGTGTTCTTTTTCATGTTTTGAAAACTTCCAAGGTTCCTCAATTCATACTTTGTATATTCCATGGTAAAATTATTAACAGATCTTTTAAGTCATTTCTCCTCATTGTGACTAGTGTTAATTTTTTTTTTAATGATGAAAGTCTTTCTTTGGCTTAAAGCTTTACTTTACCCATTTTACTAAAATAGGTTCTATTTAATGAAAGCAACCCAGTCACATTTTAAATGCCTTCCAAGCTAATCACCTCATCTTTTGCACTCAGTCAACATTCTACTGCTATTAAAAGGGTTTTCAAGGCCTCATTATTTTATGAGTGGACTTCCAAGCTTTATTTTTATCCTGTGTTAGTTTAGAAGCCCTGCCCACGATGAGTGACTCTTCTAGTATTTGAAATACCAGTGTTATACCTTCAAGCATGATAAGTAAAATACAAGTCATTGAATTAATGCAACCTGACAGAGAAGTGGTTGTCATAAAGATGAGCACCTATCAAAATATAATAGTAAGAATCCACAGATTAATACTGGTAGTTGCTAAATAGAAGGTTGAAAACTCAAGTCTAACAATCAGCATCTGAGAAGAAATGTATAGTGGTATATTTCTGGAAGACCAGCCACTAAGTACCTCAAAGTATAAATCCCTACTTTGACATGAATATGGTTGTCAAGAGTTTTCATATCATGACATAAAACTTGTGACCACAATGTCTTTTGGATACATTCATGTTTGAATAAACAGCATCATGATAAAGAGGAAAAAAGATTGGAGTTGTTAAGAATATAATTTTATTTAGATCTACACTCAAAATCCATACTAGTAAGACTCAAGATATCAAAATACAGATTGAATTGGGCAAATCTGCTGTAAAAGAGAAATTTAAAGTGCTAAAGAGTAAGAATGTCAGTTCAAAGACTTACATGAGCCTGATACAAGCCACTGTAATTTCAATTACTTACTATGAATCTGAAAATTAGATCATGAATAATGACAATGAAGAAGACTTGATGTCTTTGATCTGTGATATTGGTGAAGAGTACTGAACAAGATGTTCCTTAAAGGCAAAGATAGTGAAATTTTATCTCACTTATTTTGAGCATGTTACTAAATGGTCTCAAACATGTTGCAGATTATGAATATAGTACAATATAGAACAAGGTTCCTAGCTGAAAATTATTTATGTGAGCTTATTGTGCCTCTGCAAAACCTATACATGGGCCAAGTATAGGCTTCGTATAATAAGCACAGTAAAGTATTATGGGATTCCTATTCTTTTCAAAATTAGCCACACTTTTTTGTGATCCACACATTCAAATGCCTTTTCATAGTCAATGAAATACAGATACACATTCCTCTGGTACTCTCTGCTTTCAGCCAAGATCTATTCAATGTTAACTGTAATAGTCTTGTAAAATGGACTCTACTTAACTAAGCCTGTACATCTGATGTGCTGATCCATTCATTTTTTGATATTTTTCAGTAGAATCTTACTTGCATGTAATATTGATGATATTGTTCAATAATTTCAGCACACTGTCAGGTCACCTTTCTTTGGAATGGGAACAAATATGGACCTTTTCCGGTCAATCGTCCAAGTGGTTGTCCTTCAGAGTTTTTGGAACAACTTAGGGATCACATTCAGAGCAACATCTGTTTGTTGAAATATGCAATTAGTATGCCTTCAACTCCTGGGGCCTTGTTTTTTGCCAATTCTTTCAGAAAAGCTTGAACTTCTTACTTCATCATCACAGGCTTTTGCTCATATATTGCTTCATAAAATCCTTCTGACTTCTTCTATACTTGGACCAGGAGGCAGTTATCAGAACAGAGCAAGGAAACATTGCATGGTTCAAAATCAGGATTGGAGTGCACTAGGGATCCATCCTGTCTCCATGCTTTATGAGAAACAAATCATCTATTAGGCTAGGCTCTATGAGGAGGCCTGTTGAATCGTGATTGACAAAAGACTTATCAACAACCTATGTTATGCAGATGACCCAACCTTGCTTGCTGATACTGAAGAGGTACTGAGACATTTGCTATAAACCGTCAAGGACTGCAGCCTTCTATTTAGATTGAAATTTATAATGAAAAAACAAAGATTCTCACCAGTGGTTCAATTGGCAGCATTATGACAGATGTTGAAGAGATTGAGATTTCAGTCAGGGAGGAGTGATAGGGAAAGGCAAAGGACACACTGCAAAGGAGATTAATCAGAACTGGCTTTAACAAGCACTGTGGCAATTGGACAATTAAGACAGTCTTTCAAGGGAGGGAAAAAAAAGAAGAACGAACTGGGGAGGAGGGTAGAGAAAATAGTGCAACAATCAATGAATGAAAATCCAAAATCTCTGTAAATGCTCATTAAAATTAATAAAATTTTGTACTTAAAAAAAGGAAAAAAAATCTTTCCAGAAAATTAAAAAAAAAAAAAGGAGATTGAGATTGTTAACAGTTTCAGCTTACTTGGCTCCAAAATTAACACTCTCTGCACCAGTATCCAGGAAATCAAAAGGCAAATTGCATTGGGAATATCTGCTGTCAGACACCTCTTCAGAGTACTGAAGAGCAGTGATATCAGTCTAGAGACTAAGGTGCACCTGATCCAGGCCATTGTCTTTGCAATCACTTGCTATCCATCAGAAAGCTAGGCAATAACTAAGGATGGTGGTGGAGAATAGTGTTGAATATACCACGGGCTGCTAGGAGAACAAACAGGCTCATCCTGCAGAGGATGAAATCAGACTTCTCCTTGGAGGCAAGGATTTTGAAGCTTGGCCTAACATACTTTGGGCACGTTGCAAGGAGGAACCAGTCCTTGGAAAGGGACATCATGCTTGGGAGGATGGAGGGACAGCAAAAGAGAGAAAGACCCTTGATGAGATGGATTGACTCAGTGACTGATGTAATGGGGATAGGTGTGTCAGAAACAGTAATGTTGGTTCAGGATAGAGTAGAGTGCTATTGTACATAAAGTCATTATGAGTCACAAGTGACTCGACTGTGCATAACCACAGTAACAACATAAAGAATAGGCTTGAATAACCAGTGAATGTGTTTCACTTAAAACAAGGTCATTGGTGTACTGGTGGAAAGATTATTAATTACTCACATGTATGTTTAAATGGAACCTGAATAAAATTAAAATAAGTCTATGAAAGCTAAAATAGGACTTTAAATTTATCTACTGGAACTTCAAACAAACTTTAGAAGAAGTATGGAATATTGAATATTAAAATCTAACAATCAAGTGAGTTGAGGGCTGGCATCAAGGACTCCATACATGAGGAAATAATACTATTATTAAAAGGACAGGCAAAGGGGGGGAGCCAAAACAGATGTCAGAATAGACTCTAAAATTTGTTCTTGAATGTAGTTATTGTGGTAGTGAAGCTGGATCCTGCAGCTGTTTGTCAGAGACTCTAAATAATATGAAAGGAAATTGTCCATCTTTCTCCTATGGAGCAAATTGTGAATTTGAACTAGGTTATCTCAGATTAGCAGCACAATTTCTTGCCACTAGGCTACTGGAGCTCCCACTCAAATATGGAGCTGCTGTTGTTATTTTTGTGGTTGTTGTTTTTATGTGCCATTGAGTCACCTGCCACCCATATATGACAGTTCTAAAGTCTGCCCTGTCCTGAGCCGGTCTCACTGATTATGACACACCAGCCTCTATTGCCTCAGTTACTGTTATCAATCCACATATCATTTGAGGTCTTTCTCTCCTGTATTGTCCCTCCATCCTTCCAAGCATGATGTTCTTCTCCAACAACCAATCCCTCCTGGCTATGTGCCCAAACTATGTGAGACAGAGTTTCAAAATCCTAAGCTTCAAAAGAGAAACTTGAATTCACCCTCTCCAAGATAGACTTTTTGTTTTCTTTGCAGTCTATGATATGTTCAAGACTCGTCTTCAGCACCACAACTCAAGGCATAGAATTCTTATGCTGTCATCTTTAGTCATTGTTCAGTTCTCTGATGCTCAAAAAGTAATTGTGAAGACCATGGACTTGATTAAGTGTACCTTAGAAATTGAACATAGAGTACTTTGCTGAAACAAAAAGAAGAAATAATAATACACGCGATATAAACAAGATATTTCAAAGGGAAACAGAAGAAAAGCAAAATTCTAAAATTAAATGTGAAAAGACCTGGACTTAGAAAATCAAAAGATAAGAATATTTGGTATTTCTCAGGTTAAAAGAATGGAAGAAAAGATTCAAGTCTCAAGTTGAAATACTGAAAGGTTCATGGACAAAATATTCACTGAAACACAAATTAACAAAGAAATTGGAAGGAATACAAAGAGTCACTGTACCAGAATGAGTTAAGACGGAAACATTTTATTAAATTCCTTATGACCATGAACTTTTAACGAAAGAAGTACAAGTGACATTGACAACTTTGGCAGAAAATAAGCTTTCAGGAATTGATGTAATAATATTAAAGTGTTTTATCAAACAGAAGAAAACTTATATAAAATCCTTTAAGTAGAATATTATGGAAAATAACTATGTGGCTAATCTACTGGAAAAGATTCATATCTGTGTCCATTCCAAAGTAGGTGGTGCAGCAGATTGCAAAAATTATCCAACAATATCTTTAATGTCACTCGCAAGTGCAAATTCGTTGAAGATTATACAAAAAGAGCTGAAGCAACATATGGCCAGAGAGCTGCCTGAAGTTGAAGCTTGCATGCCACTTTCATGCTGGAATTACGCCAACAGTATTTCAAAAGTACATCAACAAAACGTAAATTTTTCTCTTGCATTTCTCTCTGCTCTGTTTCCTTCTCCTGCACCAGACAATAAGACTAAGAAATATCTCGCCAATACGTTCTTTCATCTATTTCTGATACAAATTTTTGATATTTTTCTCTTTTCTAGATAATTAAATGGTGTCATTCAGTACTCTCAGAGAAACAAAAACTTAAAACACAGTGTATGAGAACATAAACTAAACAACATTCTCATGGAACAAATTCTTTGAAAGTCCTTGTGGTAAACTCACTGTAAAGCTGTTATTCAATTAACTGCAATGTGAACTATATTTTGAATGTGGTAAAAATAAAAATGACAGCAAATTAATCAAGGCCAAAATTAGTTGCCAGCTAAGTCCTAGAATAACTTTACTCAGATTATGGTGCAAACTGAGAAGTAGCTAACACTTGATTAACTCTAGGATACAAATGGATTTATAACATACTTTGAAAGCAAAGTCTAATCATCTATGTTGAGAGTGTGAATGAGATCAGAGACCAATCCAGATTGTTTGTGTTATTCTACTCAAATTGTCTCAACAGAGTTGGTTAGTGTATCAGTAACTCAGATGAAGGAACTGAGAAACCTACTTCTCAAATCAACTTATTTCTCAGAATAAACTACAAACTCTAAAGCAAATTGAAGCAAGCCTGCATGTGTTTCGGAAGGAATACAGTAGAAGAACATAAGGAGAGATGATGGGTTAAGATATGTTTGGGTATCTTCGTCAGTGAACTTCAGTTTGTTAATGCTAAGTGCTGTGCCAGTTGCTGACCAAAGCAGACACTACTTCTTCGAATTCTTTCAGCCTAGGTGGAAGCTATTAAAATATTATAATAATTATAACTAAAATAAACCATGCTGTAAACATAGAGGGGGGAAAGGGGGACAAGTGGTACCGTTAGAATGAAAACGGACCAGAATTGTAGGTCAAGGTTAGACAAATGTTTCTCTGTTGGTATGGAAACACTGCAGGTTGGTGGGAAGCAGGAGCAGGAAGACAATGACTCCAGAGATGGCTACATGCCAAAGCAGTGGGGTACGGATTAAGGTATCAAAGAGAAAAGCACTCTTCTCCTGTTATCTAAGTGCCTAAATTGCTCTGGGAATCTTGTAGTCAGTTTCCTATGACTACAAAGATAAACATAGATCGAGTTCTGGTTTCATAGAAACTTGACTTATTAAGTTAATTGAAATCCTACAAGAGCGTGCCAAATTATTCAAAGTACTCCCCTAACAAGATATTAAATATATGAATATGAAGCAACTGAATGAAAGGCAAGCTAACCATCTGAACAAATCCCAGGATTAGATCCCATTCACACACTGGGTCCCAGTCATGGCTGTGTTAACTCGAACAGCTGTGGATTCCTAAACAAGTTTCTGAATTCTTCTGTGTCTGAATCCCTCCATCTGTGAAAATGCATAGTAACACCTGTCCATATCTAATTTGGTAATCTTAAATGGCTCCTACAGTCTGATAGAGCCAATTCTTTCACCATAGGATGTATTGCAAGAGATTATTGTCTCAATGCTTTAAAGTTTAACAGTTTCAACAGTTTAGATGTATAACTTTAAAGAGTTTGAAAACACGTTCCATTTCTTGTCATTTAGATAGCGTGTAAATAATTCAGTTAATCACAAAACTTACCAGAGACCATTTTTCTTCATTTTATTTGACTATCCCACCTTTCATGTCAGGATCTATGCATTAATAGATTTTCTAGATAATCTTGATAGTTCAATTTAAAGTAAACAGCCTTTAGGAAAAATATAAAATGATGTTTTTGTGTTCTGAGAATAATTCATTAATAATAATAAATTAATTAATTAATCTGAGGCACATCTATGCATAAGGATTATTGATAAATGCGTGCATTTTGAATTCCCATATTATTGATGAATACTTACATACATACGCAGATATATGTATATATGTGCTGCAGTGGGAAAATTTGCATTTAAGGACCTATCCAAAGTGCTAAAGAACAATGGTGTTCGTTTAAAGAAGAAAGTGTACCTGATCCAAGTCATGGTCTTTGCATTTATTTCCTTTGCATCTGAAAGTTGGGCAAGGGATAAAAGTTGGCTAACAGAAATGCCTTTGATTTGTGGTATTGGTGAAGAGTACTGAATAGCCCATGGATTGCCGGGAGAACAAATATGTCTTGGGGAAAGAACAAACAGGGTGTTGCTTAGCAGCAAAGGTGATCAAAATTCATATACTTGGCACATGTTACCAGCAAGGGACAGTCCTTGGAAGGGATATTATGTGGAGAAATCTGGAAAGAGAGGAAGGAAGACCTCAAACAAGATATATCAACACAGTGACTGCAACAATGGGCTTGAGGATATCAGAGACAGTAAGGTTGATATAGGATAGGGCAAGGTTCAGATCTGTTATTCAAAGGGTTATAGGTTTGCTATGAGTGATGGTCGACTCAGTGGCACCTAACAACAACAAAGACTAGTAAAAAAAAACCCTATAGAAAACTAGAAATATATATACTTCCATTTAGTACCATTGAGTCAGAACTGACCCACAGCTGACCATCCAACAGGTTTTCAGAGGCAGTTAATTGAACAGGAGAAGATTGCCCATCCGTCTCCCAAGGAGCAGATAGATGGTGGATTGAACTACATGCCTTTGAGATTGCAGTGCAATGACTTACACTAGACCACCAGAG
>NW_006399892.1:4481996-4483642 GCF_000299155.1 Elephantulus edwardii | reverse complement strand
AAATATTTTTTAAAACATCCTAGCCTCCAAGGTGATACTTGGTTTTATCCTTTCCAAGACAGATCTATTTTTTTTTCCTTGGCAGTCCATGCTATGTTTAAGACTGTTCTCCAAAATCACAACTCAAAGTCATCAATTCTTCTTCTGTCGTCCCTACTCATTGTCTAGCTCTCTGAGGCAATAGCAAGTAATTGTGAAGACCATGGGCTGGATCAAGCACACTTTAGTCTCTAGACTGAAATTGTTGCTTCTCAATACTCTACTCAGGTCCCTGACAGCAGATTTTCCCAGTGCAATTCATCTTTTGATGTCCTGACTACTGGTTCCAAGAGTCGTGATAATTGAGCTGAGCAAGCAGTAATTGTTAACAACCCTAATCTCTACTCCACCTATCATCGTGATGCCAATTGGCCCAGTTTTGAGAATATTTGTCTTCTTGATGTTAGGCTTCAACTCATGTTGAAGATTACAGTCCTTCACCTCTGCAGCAAATATTTCAGGTCCTCCTCAGTTTCAGCAAGAAAAATTGTGTCATAATGTAGGTGGTTGATAAGTCTTTGTCCAATCGTGATGTAACATTCCTCTTTATAATGCCCAGCCTCCTGAACCTGTTCTGTATATAGATTGAAAAGGTATGGAAACAGAACACATCCCTGATCCACTCCTTTCCTGATTTTTAACCATGAAGTGTTTCCTTTCTGTGTTCTGATGACTGTTACTTGGTTTGAATATAGGTTTCTCATGAAAACTATCAAGTGTTCTGGGATTTTCATTCTTTACAAGGTTAGTCACAATTTGTTGTGATCACACAGTCAAATGCTTTTGCATAGTCAATGAAATACAAATAGACATTCTTCTGGTACTCTTTGCTCTCTGTAAATATCCATCTCACATTAGCAATAATGTCTCTATGACCAGGATCTTTTCTCAATCCAGCTTGTATTTTTGGTAGTTCTCTGTTGATGTACTGTTCCAGTTGTTTTTTAATAATCTTCAGCAAGATTTTACTTGTGTATAGTATTGGTGATTGCTGTTATTATGTGCCATTGAATCACTTGCCATTGTACTATGTACAATAGCCCTGAAACTTACTCTATCCTATACCAACATTATTGTCTCTGACACTTCTATCCTGATTACTCTAGTCACTGAATCAATCCATCTCATCATGGGTCTTTCTCTCTTGTGATGTCCTTCCACCCTTCCAACATGATGTCCCTCTCCAAGGACTGGTCCCTCCTTGCAACATTCCCAAAGTATGTCAGATGAAGCCTCAGAATCCTTGTCTCAAAGGAGCAGCCTGCTCTCAACCTCTCTAGGGCAAACCTGTTTGTTCTTCTGGTAACCTGTGGTATATTAAATACTCTTCTCCAGCACTACCGCTAAAAGGCATCAGTTCTCATCCTATCACTCCTCGTCATTGTCCAGCTTTCTGATGCATACCAAGTAATTGTGAAGACTGTGGCCTGGATCAGGTGCACCCTAGCCTCCAAACTGATGTTGTTACTCTTCAGTACACTGGAGAGGCTCCTAAGAGCAAACTTTGCCAAGGCAACTAATATTTTGATTCCTTGGCTGCTGTTACCAAAAGTATTGATTGTGGTGCCAAGGAAGCTTAAACTGTTAACAATCTCAATCTCTTCACC
>NW_006399892.1:4479296-4481631 GCF_000299155.1 Elephantulus edwardii | reverse complement strand
CTCAGAGTTAACCACAGTTTGTTGTAATCCACAGTGTCAAATGTCTTTGCATAGTTAATGAAACACAGATAGACATTTCTCTGGTACTCTCTGCTTTCAGCCAAAATACATTTAGCATTAGCTATAATATCCCTAGTGCCAAGACCTCTTCTAAATCCAGCCTGCATATCTGGCAGTTCTCTGTTCATGTGCTATACCGGTCAATTTGGATAATTTTCAGCAGAATCTTGTTTGCATGTGATATTAATGATATTTTTCGATAATTTCTGCACTCTCTTTGGTCATCTTTCTTTGGATAGGGAACAAATATAGTTCTCTTCCAGTGGTTTAGCCAGGTGATTGTCCTCTCAATTTCTTGACACAACTTGGTGAGCGGATTGAGGACAATGTCTGTTGAAACCTGTCAAATGGTATACCATCAATTCCTAGGGCCTGGATTTTTTGCCAATTCTTTCAGAGTAGATTTCAACTTCTTCCTTCATCACTATAAGCTCTTGCTCATACACTGGTTCATTACATTCTTCTGTGTCAGACAATTCATTTTGGTACCATGATTCTGTATGCTCAGTCCATCTTTTTTTAATGCTTCCTGGATCATTTAATACTCTGCCCAAAACATCCTTAAGCATTTAATACTCTGCCCAAAACATTCTTAAGTATTGTAAATCAAGGCTTGAATTTGTTCTTCAATTCCTTCAGTTTAAGAAAAGCTAAGTGAGCTTGGCCTTTTTTATTTTCTGACTCCTTCTTTGCACAATTCATTATTTGCTTTGAGTTCCTTGCTGCCCTTGGGAATCTTCTATTCAGCTCCTTAATTTCTTGATTTCTTCCCTTTGCTTTGACTTCTCAGCAATCTAGTGCAATATTCAGAGTTTTTTTTGACATCCATCTTAGTCTTTTCTTCTTCCTCTCTCTTTGTAATGACCTTTGGCATTCTTCATGGATAATATTCTTGATATCTTCGCACAGCTCATCTAGTCTTTGCTCATTGGTGTTGAAGGCCTCAAACCTGTTCCTGAGATGATTTGGAAATTGGAGTGTGATAGACTCAAGGTCAAATTTTGGTTCCTGTGGATTTGATTTCATTGTCTTTAACTTCAGTTTGAACTTACATATGACTACTTGTTCCACAATTGGCACCTGGCCTATCACAGCTGGTACTGAGCTTGTCTAACAATTCTTTTCACAGATGTAATATATTTGATTTCTATGCATACTATCAGGTGAGATCCATGTGTTTAGCCTGCATTTGTGTTTCCTGTAAACAATGTTTGTGATGCATAAATAAATTATTGAATGTACAGAATTATATCATTCTATCTCCAGCTTCATTTCTGTCACCAAGTCCATGTTTTCCAGCTACTGAGCCCTTTTCCCGTTTTCAACTTTTGTATTTGAGTCACTCATTATTACTAATGCATCTTGATTGCATGTTCAATTAAATTCTGACTGCAAATGTTGGTAGAATTCTTTTATTTTCTCCTCTTTGGCTTTAGTTTTTGGTACATATATTTGAATGATAGTGGTGCTTACTGGACTTTCTTGTATGAGTATGGCTATTACCCTTTCACTCACAACATTGTATTTAAGATGAATCTAGAAATGACTTTTTAATTATGAAAGCAATCTGATTTTTCCTCACATTTTCATCTCATCAGAGTAGATCATATAATCATCTGATTCAAAATGTCCCATACCAATCCATCTCATTTCACCATACCCAATATGTCAATATTTATGTGTTCTATTTCTTTCTTAACAATGTCCAATTTTCCTACAATCATGCTTTTCACATTCCACATTCCAGTCACTAGTGTCTGCTTACAACTGTTCCTCTTTCTTTGTGTTTCCATATTTGAGGTCTCAGCCTCAATTTCCATGTCTACTAGTCTACCTATATGCACTATTGAACATAGGGTTTTCAAAGGCCTGTTATTTCAGAAGTGGATGACCAATCCTTCTTCCTAGTCTCTCTTAATTTGAATGCTCTGATTTAGAACAGTTTTATAACTGTGTCTTGGGCTTTCTCAATTGGTCTGTTTTAATAGTAGAAAGAAAGTAAGATAAAAATGTTAACTGCTATCAGGTAACAAACTTATGCACAATAGAATAAAATGTACTTGGCCTTATGACTTAAAAATGATTGCTATAATTGAATACATGGCTGTAGTCATTATGACAATCATTTGACTGTCTGGAATACAATAAATTGTGGTTAACCTTGAGGAAAATGGGATTCCCAAAACACTTAATTATGTCAATGCGAAATCTATACTTGAGCCTAGATGCAGTCCTCAGATTAGAACAAAGAAACACTGGATGTTTAAAAACAAGA
>NW_006399892.1:4462899-4474586 GCF_000299155.1 Elephantulus edwardii | reverse complement strand
TGACAAGCACTGTGGCAATTGGACAATTAAAACAGACATTCGGATGGCAGGGGAAGAAGAACAAACTGGGGAGGAGGGTAGAGAGAATGGTGCATCAATGAAGGAATGAAAACCCCAAATCCCTGTAAATGTTCATTAAAACTAATAAAATTTAATAATAAAAAAAATAAAAACAGGAAGGAAAGTGTCGAGGATGCATCTTGTCTCCATACCTTTTCAAACTATATACAGATCAAATCATTCTGGGGGCTAAGCTTTATGAGGAGGAATGTGACAAAAGGATTGGAGGAAGACTTGTCAACAGCTTACGTTACACAGATGATACAACCTTGCTTGCTGAAACTGAGGAGGACCTGAAGCATTTGCTGCAGAAGGTCAAAGACTGTAGTCTTCAATATAGATTGAAACTCAACATCAAGAAGGCAAAAGATTCTCACCACTGGGCCAGTTGGCAACATTATCATAGATGGAGAAGAGATTGAGGTTGTTAACAACTATGGCTTGTTCAGCTCCACAATCAACGCTCTTGGAACCACCAGCCAAGAAATCAAAAGACCTATTTCAGAGGGAAATTCTGCTGCCAGAAACATCTCCAGAGTACTGAAGAGCAACGATGTCAGTCTAGAGACTAAAGTGCCTGATCCATGCCATGGTCATCACAATTACTTGCTGTGCATCACAGAGGATGACAGAAGAATTGATGCCTTTGAGATGTGGTGCTGGAGAAGAGTCTTAAACATACTATGAACTGCCAAGGAGAAAAACTGGATCGATTATGTTTACTGAATTGAAACAGATGAGCGAGAGAACAGTTTAAAAGTGATATATGATAGCATATTATGATTATCACAGGAATCCAGAATTAAGGTTGCATAGTGGAGTGCATTTCAGGCAGGGTGGGGGAGGGAGACAGGTTTGGGGTCCGGGGGATTGTATACCAACAAAGAAGTTTATCTTTTGCTTTTGAAAGAGAGGAGCAAACTGGGGTGAGGGGGTAAAGCAAAAAGTGCAACAATGAATGAATGAAAATCCAAAATCTCTGTAAATGTTCATTAGAATTAATAAAATTTTAAAAAATACCCAAACAACAACAACAAAAACCCCAAGTAGGTTTGTTTTGGAAAGGGTGAAACCAAATTTCACCTTGGAGGCTAGAATTTTGCAACTACATGTCACATACTTTGAGTCCGTGGCCTGGAGGGACTGATCGTTGAAAGAAGATATCACACTTGAAGAGTGCAGGGACAGAGCAGGAGAAGACAACCCTGGATAAGAAAGATTGCTACAATAACTCGGGCAGTTAGGGGTAGATATGTTGGAGTCAGTGAGACTGGCTCAGAACAAGGCAGGCTTCAGAGCTGTTGTACATAGTGTTGCGTGGAGTCACAGGCAACTCGATGGTACAAAGCAAGGACAAAAACATCTTACTGAAAATCGACCTCTTTAAATTGACATTCTAGTTTACTAAGCATGATGTCTTTATTCACATGATGACATGTCCAAAGTAACCAAAATAAATCTCTCTACCTTTGCTTTTAAGAAAAAAACTGACTATATTTTTTTCCAAGAGGCAGCAATGATTTTTCATGCATTTGGTAATCTACTGCAAGTAGTCCTAAATGACTCAAATTACTATATTTGACCTCTTCCTTACCACTTGTAAACAACTTTGTGCTTTGTAGTAAACCATTGCACCTTTCTCTCTGAAGTCTAATCATTCTTCTTGCCTTTTATCTGGAATTGGCTTGTAGTTGACCCCTGACTGATTATCAAGGTTAAAAAAATCACATGGGAGGATATTGTCTTTATTTGTCCCTAGCAACTCCTGATAGATTCAAACCGCCAGATGGGTGCACTTTTTAGGTCAGCAGTACTACTCTCTAGGACTGCTGTGTTGATTGCCGTTGAGTGGAGCACAACTCATAGCAACTGTATGAACAAAAGACCTAATGTGCTTCCATAACCGCTGTCATTTCACCAAGTTCATAGAGTTCCCAGAGGCATATGGTTTAGGAAGTGGATGGCACTCCTGCTTCCAAACCTGTTTTACAAATAAGCAGTTTTATTTAAAAAAGTGTTACATTTCTTGTGTTTTATTTAATTTTTATGACTTTTAATTTTCCCAAATTAATACTCTTAAAAAATCTCATGTTCCAATGATTAATGGATGCTTGCAACTCTTTCTCCTCATTTTTTTAGTGCCTTCAGCATTATACCCAACAACATTCCTCTGTTAGTAATAGGCTTTTTGAAGTCCTCATATTTCAGAAATGGATGACCAATTCTTTTTCTTAGTCTGCCTTAGTCTGGAAACCTCCTTGTATTCTTCTTTCCTTGTATGCATAAGGATATTATCATATCACTGTTAGAGCTATCCTGAAAGATATGTCTTGGATAAATTAAAAGTTGCATTGGCAACCCAAAGACAGGTGATTCAAGTGCATCAGCTGCTCCACAGGATGGGCAATCTCCTCCTGTGTAACTTATTTATTATTACTATTTTATCATTCATATGCATTGTTTCATGCATGTACATTGTGCTTTATACGATCTTTCATTACATTTAGTTCACATACATTATGGTGTTTCCCCTTTACAAACAACTAATTAATAACAACATTGTGGTTGTTTCTGTTGTGGTTATGTGTCTTCAAGTTGCCTGCAACTCACAGTGACCCTACATACAGCAGCTCTGAGCCCTGCCTTATTCTGAACCAGTCACATTGACTCTGAGACATCTGATCCCATCAGCCCAGTTATTGTATAAATCCATCTCAACTGGGGTCTCCCTCTCCTGTGGTGTTACTCCACCCTTCAAACATTATTTCCTTCTCAAATACCGGCCCCACATGGCCATGTGTCCAAAGTATATGAGACAGAGCTTCAAAATCCTTGTCTCCAAAGAGAAACTTGTGCTCATGCAAAACCTATACTTAGACTAGCAAGCAGTTTTTGTGAACAAAAAAAGGAGCACTATATGATTTAATATTAGGATGGAAGCAAGCCAGGGTTGTATTCTCTCTCCATACGTATTCAATCTGTGCATTGAGGAAATTATTTGAGAAGCTGAACTCTGTGAAAAGAAATGTAGCATCAGGATGGGAGGGAGACTCATCAATAACCTGTGTTGCAGATGACAAAACTTAGCTTGCTGAAAGTAAGGAAGACTTGAAGCACTGGGACAGACAATCAAAGGATTCAACATTCCATATGGATTGGATCTCAACATCAAGAAAACAGAATTTCTTAACACTGGACAAACAGTCAACATCATGACAGATCGAGAAATGATTGAAACTCTCAACAACTTCATCTTACTTAGATCCATAATTAACACCCTTGGTACCAACAGTCAGGAAATCAGAAGATGTATTGCACTGGGCAAGTCTGAAGTTAGGGCAATGATGTCAGATTGAGAACTAAGGTACATCTGATTCAGGCCATGGTCTTTCTTTCCAATCACTTGCTGAGATCTGGACAATGAATAAAGATGACAGAAGAAGAGTTAGTGCCTTTGAGCTTTGGTGTTGTAGAAGAGTACTGAACATACTGTGGAGTGTCAAAAGTATAAACAACCCATCTTACTCAGTCTCTCCCCAACCCCAAGGACAGTCCCATTCTACAACAGTGGCACCATGCAATATTTATCCCTTTGTGACTGGGACATTTCACTCAGCATAATGTTCTCCTACTGCCAAGGGGGCCCTTTAGAGTAGTGAGAAAAGACATTCACCCTGAAACCCACAGCGTCCCTTTTCAGCAGGAAGTAGCTAAGAGAATACGCCATCCCCTTTTCCTTATGAATCAGGTGACGTCTCTCTCAGGGAGGAGTGATAGGGAATGGCAAAGGACCCACTGACAAAGGAGATTAATCAGAACTGGCTTTGACGAGCACTGTGGCAATTGGACAATTAAAACAGACATGGGGGGGGAAGAAGAATGAACTGGGGAGGAGGGTGGAGAAAACAGTGCAACAATGAATGAATGAAAACCCAAAATCTCTGTAAATGTTCATTAAAACTAATAAAATTTAATAAAAAAACCCCAAAAAACAAACAAAAAAAAGTATAAACAAATATATCTTGGATAAAGTAAAGCCAGAGTGCTCTTTTGGTGCCAAACCTGATAAAGTGTTGCTTCACAAAGTTAGAACATGTTGCTAGGAGGGACTATTCATTGGAGAGAGAAATGATCCTCAGGAAGGCAGAGGGTTGTTGAAGGAGAGAAAGACACTAGACAAAGTAGAAAAACATGCTGATTGCCATAATGGGCTCTAGTGTACAGGAAGTATGAGGATGGCATAGGATAGGACAGGGTTTATTTAGATCTGTTGTTTATAAGGTTGCCATAAGTCATACTCGACTTGATGACACCTAACAAAAACAATAACAACAGTTGCTTTGTATATTTTTCCCCCAGGCTTCATGACTTAAAGAATTTGTGAAAAAAGACCATTTCTAGAAAAAAATTCTGAGGCAAGTCTTCTATACAAAGACACCAAATGAAAATAAATAGTACCCAGAAACAACAGAAAAAGGAACCCAGCAAAATGGACATGGTCAAATCTTGCCTGTTAATAATCACACATAATGTGAATGGCTTAAATGCACCAATTAATAAAAAAAGAATATCAAAATGGATTTTTTTAAAAGTCCATCAATATGTTGTACATCTAATACACGAGGAGAAAGATAAACCTTTGTGCAAAAGATAAACTACGCACACCACAGGTCACCAGAGAACAGTCCCCCCTGACGGCTGCACTCTCTCTACTCTGAATAATAAAACTTTTTAAATATAATTGGTGGTCAGAATCAGTGAGACTGGCTCAGGTCAGGGTTTCAGAGCTGCTATACATAGGGTTACTATAGGTCACAGGCGACTCGACGATACATAACATATAATAATATAATGACAAATAATAACTGGAGGAAATTTTACTTGTCTTTACTCTTCTTAAGAATATGTACTAGTTTTTGGTAAAATATAAAGATTCCCTTGTGAGTATGAAGGGAGGAAAAAAATCTTATCAAGAAATCAAACAACTAATACAGTTTCCTATTGTTGAGTCATTCTAATTTCCATTATTATTTATATTTAGTGTTTTAATATGCACAATATTCAGTCACTTTTTATGCATCTGAGAACTGTACAATGAATAAGGATGGCAGAAGAAAAATTGGTGTCTCTTTAGCTGTGATGTTGGAGAATAGTACTGAATATCCCTCCAACTGTCAAAAGAATAAACAGATATATCTTGGAGAAGGTTCAACTAGAGAGCTCACTGGAGGCAAAGATGATAAATCGTTGTCTCACAAACTTTGGGTATATTTCTAGGATAAGCTAGTCTTTGGAGAAGGAACTCATGCTTGGGAAAGTGGAGGGAAAGGGAAAGAAATGAAGACCCTCAACTAGCTTGATTGATACAGTGGCTGCAGCAATGGGTTTAAGTGTGTCATAGATTGTGAGGATGGAACAGAAGAGGACAGGTTTCAGATCGGTTTTTCATAGGATCACTATGTGTCATACTCAACAGCATCTAACAAAAATTCTGATTTAAAAAAATTTGAAATATCAATTGGGCTGTGAGTTAAATGCAAATTGAGAAGTTTCCATAGGAGAGAAAATTGACTCTTAACAACCACTATTACGTCAATGACTGCTTTAACTATTATTTCAAGTTTACCATTTGTGCACAAAATATCAGTACAACACATTGAAATGGTATGGAGGTATTTATAATTCACATTGTAGTTGTTGCTTGTGCCAGTCGGAATTGATTCATTGGTGGCCCTCCAGTGGGTTTTCAGTGGCAGTTAATCACATAAGAGGAGATTGCCCAAAGGAGAAGCTTGTTGTTGTTGCTGCTGTTGTTATGTGCCGTCGAGTCCCTTGCGACTCATAGTGACCCTATGTACAAGAGCTCTAAACTCTGCTCTATCTTGTGCCAACCTCGTTGTCTCTGACACACCTACTTCCGGTACCGAATCACTGAATTGTTCCATCTTATCGAGGGTCTTCCTTTCCTGAGCTGTCCCTCCACTCTGCCAAACATGAGTCCCTTCCCAAGGACCAGTCCCTCCTTGCAACATGCCCAAAAGTATGTCAGAAGAAACTTCAGAATCCTTGGTTCCAAGGAGCATTCTGGCTTCACCCTCTCCAGGACAAACCTGTTTGTTCTCCCAGCAGTCCATGGTATATTCAACACTCTTCCAGCACCACAGCTCAAAGGCATCAATTCTCTATCATCCCCATTCACTATCCAGCTCTCCTATACATAGCACACAGTTGTGAAGACTGTAGCCTGGATCAGGCACACTTTAGTCTCCAGCCTGATGTAATTTCTCTTCAGTATTCTTGAGAGGTCCCTGATAGCTGATGTTCCCAATGCAGTTCGTCTCTTGATTTCCTGGCTAGTGGGTTCAAATCACATGCCTTTGTGACTGCAGCTTCTTGCCACGAAGGCACCAGAGCTCTTTTTGCATGTTTATATAATAAAATCATTCTTTTCAATCACATTTTTTCATAAATACAAGGAAAATAGTTATATGTTCACATTTTCTCTAATACACTAGACATATTTATAATAGGAAAGCATCTCAAAAGACTCTCCACAAGGGTGACTGATACTGTAAATATAACATAACAATGAGCTTGAGCACATCAGAGAGCATGTGAATGGTTTAGGATAGGGTGGGGTTCAGATTTGTTGTTGATATGGTAGCCAAGGGATATAGTTGAATCAGTAGCACCTAAAAATAACACCAACATTAATAACAATCACATCATAACTCAGAGTTTTGTCAGACATAGAGAACCCCTACAGTACAAATTGCATGATACAGGTCATTCAGGAGACTGACCGTTATGAGGAGGAATGTGGCATCAGGATTGGAGGAAGACTCAACAACCTGCATTATGCAGATGACACAACCTTGTTGCTGAAACTGAGGAGGCCAACTGGCAGCACCATGATAGATAGAGAAGAGGCTGACGTTTTTAACAATTACAGTTTGTTTGGCTTCACAATCAACAGTCTTGGAACTAGCAATCAGGAAACCAAAAGATGAATTACACTGGGAAAATCTGCTGTCAGAGTACTGTAGAGCAATAATGTAAATCTAGAGACTAAGGTGCACCTGATCCAGTCCATGGTCTTCACAATTACTTACTATGCATCAGATAGCTGGACAATGACTACAAATGACAGAAGAAAACTTTTAGTTTGCGATGCTGGAGAAGGAGATTGAACATATAGTGGACTGACAAAAGAACAAACAGATTTGTCTTGGAGAGGGTGAAATCAGGTTTCTCCTTGAAGGCAAGAATTTTGAAGCTTGGTCTCACATTCTTTGGGCACGTGGCCAAGAAGTACCACTCCTTGGAGGACATAATGATTGAAAAGGTGGAGGGAAAGCACAAGAATGGAAGACTCCAGATGAGATGGACTGACACAGTAACTGGGATAATGGAGGTAGGTGTTAAAGTCCGTGAGACTGGCTCAGGATAGCGCAGATTTCAGAGGTACTGTACATAGGTCTGCTATGAATCACATGTGACTCAATGGCACAAAACAACAACAACAACATTATGTGATATATGTTGTTACTCTTTAACTTTGTTGGAGTAATTATTGTTAATTTCCATAAAGTTGATTATGATTCAATAGTTAAATATTAACATCTTAACTTCTTCATCGAGGAGACAGAAACAATTATTTCAATCTTTTGGTGATTACCTTGAATCATTACTTCTTAAATTTGATATTATTCAATTCTATGACTACATCATGTTGACATTAATATATTTTCATTCTCCTTTATAAGGTACTTCACAAAGTATTTCACAAACACCTCTATATATCTGTGGTGCATGTCACAATGCTAACCAAATGGTGCTGTGTGTGTCAGCAGTTTGAATCCATGTGCAGTTATGACAAGAAATATGGACAGTGGTCTACCAGTTAGATTTACAGATATTGATGGAGGGTAACAATAGGCCACTCTTGGTACCAGCAGTCGGGAAATGAAAAGATGAATTGCATTGGGAAAATCTGCTGTCAGAGACCTCTCCAAAGTACTGAAGTGCAACAATGTTAGTCTCGAGACTAAGGTGAGTCTGATCCAGGCCGTGGTCTTTGCAATTGCTTGTTATACATCAGAAAGCTGGACAATGATGAGTTATGATAAAAAGAGAATTGATAACTTTGAGCTGTGATGTTGGAGAAGAGAACTGAATACACGTAGGATGGCTAGGAGAACAAACAGGCTTATCCTAGAGAGAGTGAAACCAGGCTGCTCCTTGGAGGAAAGGATTTTGAAGCGTCATCTGATATAATTTGGACTGTTGGAAGGAGGGACCGGTCCTTGGACAGGGATGTCATGCTTGTAAGGGTGGAGGAACAGAGTAAGAGAGGAAGAGTTTTGATGAGATGGATTGATTCATTAGTTTAGTGACTGGGGAAATGGGGGAAGATGTGTCAGAGACAGTAAGATTGGCACAGGATAGAGCATGATATAGGGCTGTTGTGGATAGGGTTGTTATGAGTTGCAAGTGACTCAATAGCACATTTCAATGACAGCAATATTTCAGAATCTCTCTGTGTGTACTGTCAAATCGTTTCTGGTTGGTGCAGGAGATTTCTACTCCTTCTCCAGCAGAGCATCTAGTGGCTTTGAACCTCATACATCTAGGATTGCAGTGCTGCTTCTTGTCACTAGGCCACCAGAGTTTTCTAGAGTGTTTGACTTTTGGAATTTACATTTACGAACTGTTCCATACCGATATATCAAATTTAGAGCAGTGTAGAAGACATTAAATAATTCATAACTAAGATAGATTGTTTAGCAAATCCTTGAATTTTTATTTAGATATAGAACTTGTTGATGGTCATTAATAGCATATCTTTCTAGTGCCACTTTTTTATTCTGCAAAAATTTTCACTTTCTGTGATCTAGTAAAAGGTTGTTTGTTTTATCTAATTGAAATATACAGATTTCAAGCTGTGTGTAGGTGATACATGAATTTTTCACACCTGCTGACAAACATATTGACTGCTGTGTAATTCTTTAAATTGATTTAATCAAACTCATGCTGGTTATGCTTTTAATTGATTGAATTAAAACGGCATTTTAAACTTTTAATCATTCCATTAGACAGGGTCCCTTTTCTTGCTCATACCTAAAAACTCAGATGATCTGAGATTTTTTAACTAGTGAAGTTTCACAGATGAGGCATGAGCTACACTGATTTACATAGCAGGAAGGGGAAGCTATAGCATTATCTCCATATTATAACTTTATAAATTAGTAGAATGAAGTATCTACATTCTCTGACTCTTCTCAACTGTCTAGATTATCTGATTCCAGAGTTCGCTGAAACTAAAGACTTATCACTGGGTGAACAGATAGAAATTATTGCTGATTAAAACATTTCACAGTGGACATCTAATGCAACTTGGCAGGAATAGAAACATGCCTAAGATGTTTGCTGGTCTGGAATAGAGCCTTGGAAGCTAAACCTCACAGTCCTGCTGTGCCAAGGATATAGTGGAGAATATTCTTGCTCAAGGAAAGTGCATCATTTGTAGAGAATTTTTTCAAAAGTTGTCTCACTTTTTGTAATTCCCATATTTGATAGGTTTTGTTTCCTTGTCAAATACCAGTTGATTATAGGTAGATGGATTAATTACTGGGTTCTCAGTTCCGTACCCTTGGTCTAATTCACTGTCATTGTACCAGTACCATGCTGTTTTGGTTATTACATCAGGGTGGTAGGTTTTGCAATTAAAGAGTGCTATGCATCCAGCTTCATTTTTGTTTTTCAGAAATGCTTTGCTTATTTGAGGACTTTTTCCTTTCCAAATAAACTTGCCAATTGCCTTTTAAATATCTTTGAAAAATTAAATTGGTGTCTCTATTTCAATTTCATTTAACTGGTAGATTGGTTTTGGTAGGATTATGGTTTTCAGCAGATCCACTTTCTAAACAACATGCCTTCAGAAACTCTATTAACTTTGATAAATATTGATAGTTATAGAAAGACTTCAGGCCTTTTGTTCTTAGGATCTCTATGAGTCATGCTTGACTTGAAGGCAATCTACAACAACAACATCCATGAATAAGGAACATTTTTTCCCCATTTATTTAGGTCTCTTATGGCAATTACTTTCTATGCATAAGAGAGCTGGACACTAAAGATGATAGAAGAAAATTTGATGCCTTTCAGTTTTGACAGCTAGGAGAACAAACAGGTGTGTCGTGCAAAGGGTGAAACAAGGTTGCTTATTGGAGGCAAGGATACTGAAGCTCTATCTGACTACTTTGCGCATGCTGCAAGAGGCACCAGTCCTTGAAGAGGGACATCATGCTTGGAAGGGTGAAAGGACAGCACAGAAGAGGAAGACTTTGGATGAGATGGATTAACTCAGTAATTGGGGTAATGGAGGTCGGTGTGTCAGAGGCAATGAGGTTTCAGGGTTCAGGATTCAGAGCTGTTGAATATTGTGGTGTTATGAGTCGCAAGTGACTCCATGGCACATAACAGCAAACATTTTTTTTTCTTGTAGTAGTGGTTTGCAGTTTTCTTCACAAAGTTATTTTGTGTTTCTAATTAAATCTATTCCCAAGTATCTCAATTTGGGGTTGATTATTATAAATGGTATTTACTTCTTAGTTTCTCTGTGTTTTTGTTGTTACTATGGAGGAATCTAATTTTACTTTTTTCTGTCCATTATTTTAGTCCTTATTTTTTATCAATTTCAACAGGGAAGAAGGATCAGTAGCTGGAAAACATGGGATGGGCTCGGTGAGAGAAATGAGACTGGAGATACAATGATAGAGTTCTGCACAGTCAATGATTTATTCATTGCAAACACATTTTAAAAGAAACATAAATGCTGGCTATACACATGGATTCCACCTGATGGTATGCATAGAGATCAAATCAATTACATTTGTGGAAAGATTCGCTGGAGAAGCTTAATATCAGCAATGAAAACTAGGCCAGGTGCTGATTGTGGGACAGACCACCAACTACTCATATGCAAGTTCAAGCTGAAGTTGTGGAAAATTAAGTCAAGTCCACGGAAACCAATATTTGAACTTTAGTCTGTCCCACTCGAATTTCAAAACCATCTCAGGAACAGGTTTGAAGCCTTGATCACCAATGAGCATAGACCAAATAAGCTCTGGCAGGATATCAAGAAAATCGTCCTTGAAGAATGCAAAAGATCATTACAAAGGCTAAAGAAGAAGAAAAGACCAAGATGGATGTCAGATGAGACGCTGAGTATTGCATTAGAATGCCAAGAAGCCAAAGCTAAAGGAAGAAATCAAGATATCAAAGAGCTGAATAGAAAATTTCAAAAGGCAGCTCAGGATGACAAAGCAAGATACTATAATGAAATGTGCAGAGAACTTGAGTCAGAAAATCAAAAGGGCCAGACTCGTTCAGCGTTTCTTAAGCTGAAGGAGTTTAAAAATGAATTCAAGCCATGTGTGGCAATAATTAAGGATAATTTGGGTAGAATGTTGAATGATCCACGAAGTATCAAAAGAAGCTGGAAGGAGTATACAGAGTCATTGTATCAGAAGGAATTAGCTGACACAGAGGAATTTCATGAAATAACATATGAGCAAGAACCTATGGTGATGAAGGAGGAAGTTCAAGTTGCTATGAAGGAATTG